>NC_052334.1:10429592-10552092 GCF_016432855.1 Salvelinus namaycush | reverse complement strand
TTCACATTAGACAGGATCAATGTTGTACACATCAATTATTACATTCGCCCTGTCAGTCTAACAGAGTCAACGCACGTTTACTGACTTATTATATCTGAGTTGGAATTTTGTGCCAAAAGACTGAACAAACAAATTGGACCTCAGACCAGGAAGGGGATGAACAATGTTCCAAACCTTTTTCGGTTAATGTACCAACAACTGAATTTTGCTCTGCCAGGAGTATCCCTGAAGTACCCCCTTGTGCATTTTACTAGTCTATAGTCTCATGTGGTAAATTCAATTGATTGGAGATGATTGGGAAAGGCTCACACCCGTCTATATAAGGTCCCACAGTTGACAGTGCATGTCAGAGCAAAAACCAAGCCATGAGGTCGAAGGAATTGTCCGTAGAGCTCCGAGACAGGATTGTGTCGAGGCACAGATCTGGGGAAGGGTACCAAACAATTTCTGCAGCATTGAAGGTCCCCAAAAACACAATGGCCTCCATCATTCTTAAATGGAAGAAGTTTGGAACCACCAAGACTCTTCCTAGAGCTGGCTGCCCAGCCAAACTGACCAATCAGGGGAGAAGGGCCTTGGTCAGGGAGGTGACCAAGAACCCAATGGTCACTCTGACAAAGCTCCAGTTCTTCTGTGGAGATTGGATAACCTTCCAGAAGGACAACTACCTCTGCAGTACTCCACCAATCAGGCCTTTATGGTAGAGTGGCCAGACGGAAGCCACTCCTCAGTAAAAGGCACATGACAGCCTGCTTGGAGTTTGCCAAAAGGCACCTAGAGAACTCAAACCATGAGAAACTTGATTCTCTGGTCTAACGAAACCAAGATTTAACTTTTTGGCCTGAATGCCAAGCATCACGTCTGGAAGAAACCTGGCACCATCCCTACAGTGAAGCATGCTGGTGGTGGCATCATGCTATTGGGGTGATTTTCAGCAGCAGGGACTGGAGACGAGTCATGATCGAGTGAAAGATGAACGGAGCAAAGTACTTCTCCGGAGCGCTCAGGATCTCAGACTGGGGCAAAGGTTCACCTTCCAACAGGACAACGACACTAAGCACACAGCCAAGACAATGCAAGTCTCTGAATGTCCTTGAGTGGCCCAGCAGGAGCCTGGACTTGAACCCTGATCTAAAATCTTTGGAGAGACATGAAAATAGCCAAGCAGCGGTGCTCCCAATCCAACCTGGCAGAGCTTGAGAGAATCTGCAGAGAAGAATGGAAGAAACTTCCCAACAAAGGTGTGCCAAGCTTCTAGCATCATACCCAAGAAAACTCAAGGCTTTAACTTGCCACTATAGGGGGTGCTGTTTTCGCATTAGCATAATTTCCTCTACAGATTAAACTGCCTCTTATTCAATTATTGCTCTTACATATGCATATAATTAATACCATTGGATAGAAAACAATCTATAGTTTCTAAAACCGTTTCAATTTTGTCTCTGAGTTAAACAGAAGTCATTTGACAGCACTTTCCCTGACCAAGAAGAAGAATGCAAGATGTGTATGCTCGCTTCAACGCTCTGCCTATATATGGTCACGCCACCTATGACCCGAAACACACTTCATTCGTCTTCCTCTGGGTGTCAAGAGGACGTCAGAGGAGAAATTTTTTGTTTACCTTGTACTGACGTGAAATAAGACCTATTTCTTTGGCGTGACCGACAACTTCCGGTTCTCTGACTCGCGCTATTTGGAGGTGCGATTGTCTACTGTTTTGCTGCCGTTACGGATGAAAACTATCTCCGTCTCGAAGTTTGTTTGATACATGTGACCATATCATCTTAATGTATGTTTTTTCAATATAGTTTAATCAGATTATTTGAATTTTTTCGGGAGTTTTGCCGTGTTCCGTTCTGTGACTTTTTTTTACTTTGGCCAGTCGACCAGTACATATGCTAAATGAAGAGGGAAAGTTGCCATTATGAATGGATTGAACGACTCATCAGGACTAAGGACACATTGATCAACATTCTGATGAAAGATCAGCAATAGTAAGACCCAATTTACGATGTTATTTCATATATCTGTCGTGCATGTGAACTGGTCGCGGGCGCCCAGCTGGTTCTGGCTGGCGTGGCTATGCTAATTTAGCGCTACATTTTGTTTTCGCTATAAAACATTTAATAAATCTGAAATATTGTTTGGATTCACCAGATGTTGGGCTTTCAATATCTGTACGCTGTGTATTTTTCTGAAATGTTTTAAGATAAGTAATTAGTTATATGACGTTGGTCTCTGTAATTGTTCTGGCTGCGTCAGCACTATTTCAGATTGCAGCTGCAATGTAGAACTGTGATTTATACCTGAAAAATGCACATTTTTCAAAAAAAAACTATGCTATACCATAAATATGTTATCAGACTGTCATCTTATGAAGTTGTTTCTTGGTTGTTGGCTATATATATTTTTATTTAGTCGAATTAGTGATAGCTACTGACGCAGGAAAAAACTGTTGGAGTAAAAAAATTGTGTCTTATGCTAACGTGGTTAGCTAATAGATTTACATATTGTGTCTTCCCTGTAAAACATTTTAAAAATCTGAAATGGTGGCTTTATTCACAAGATCTGTATCTTTCATCTGGTGTCTTGGACTTGTGATTTAATGATATTTAGATGCTACAATTTACTTGTGACGCTATGCTAGCTATGCTACTCAGTGGGGGGGGAGTGGGGGGTGATCCCGGATCCGGGTTGGTGACTCGTTAAAGGTTAATCGCTGCCAAAGGTGCTTCAACAAAGTACTGAGTAAAGGGTCTGAATAGTTAGATTTCGAAAAAACTGTTTTGCTTTGTCATTATGGGGAATTGTGTGTAGATTGAGGGAAAAAGGCTGTTTAATCAATTTTAGACTAGGGCTGTAACGTAACAAAATGTGGAAAAAGTCAAGGGGTCTGAATACTTTCGGAATGCACTGAATGTGGTGTGTAGACCAATACAAGTTTCCATGTAAAGTCCAGAGATTAAAGGGATCACATACTGTGTACTTATTTATTTATGAACATACATATTTATGAACATACTAATGAGATACAACAAACACTTTGCTAATTACATTGGTGAAGGCTTTAAAACGTTGCCTCCTCTCAATATTCTAGGCAGATGAATAAATATAAAAGCTAAGTTAAATGTTTATATTATAAAGTTTGTAACCTTGGTATTAATAATTATTTAATCCGTAAAATATGTATTTTCTCATATGTTTGTAGTTATAAACTGAGGGTGAGGGTATGGTTTCATCTACTGTAAGATGTTAGTTACCAAATTAAATACGTACGACAACAGGTTGTCATAATAGTACTTAAACAATATCTCTCACGCTGTTCATTTTCTGTGCAGTTTGTTTACAAAAGAACCTCAATGAAACAAATCAGAAATCTTCTCTTTACACGGTATATATATTCCTCTTTCTACAATACGCCTGCGATGCTTTACTTATTACTGCCACCTTCTGGATGAAATTTGAAGTGTTCATAATCAACCATTCGATTCAGCAATGTCATTCATCTTTTGTTTCTGTCAAAGCACTTCTGCCCAAACAACCAGCCTGGTTGGTCTCTATGGGCCCTGGTCAAAAGTGCTGAATTACACCCTATTACTCCTGAGGATAGTTCTGTGTACTCACACATAGTAAGATATTAAAAGGTAAGTTAATTATATTGACATCTTAATGTTAGATGGTAGCTTGAAGAGGGCACTCTGGCCATCCACTAGTAATTCATGCTATGATAGCTTCATTTGAAGACACCTCCTTATAGAATACCACAGTATGAGTCATAATACCCATAAAACCGAGCAGTCAAACAGGGAAATGCTTTCACTCGTTTTCCCACCATTCATTTTTCCCATAAGGGTTGTGTTTCGTGACGTTTTGATATCCGTGTAAATCTCTCTAGGACAAGGGGACTTTTACCAATATATTTGCCTGTATTTACCACCCCAAAATGAAATGCTAATTAGCTGTTCATAAAGAACTAAAGATGCCATGATGATCTGCCAAATCGAGGCAAAGGTAAGACTCTCTGGATTAACTATCAGCTAACTGTTAGCTAAATGTAGTCATGAATAAATTGGCCACATTTTACAGAGGTAGATTTATTGAAGCTGAAAAGATTTTGATATGGAGCCACGACAGATTTGTCCCTTCTTACAAAATTGCCGCTGACGGTATTACCTTAGATGTATCCTCTCTAAGCTGACGTCAGCCAGGTCGTCATTGGCCCATTTGTCCCTGTGCTTCTAGAACTTAGCGTCGTCCGACAGCCTGTCCACCTTGTGGATAAACACCTCAAAGTTGATGTCTGGGTTGACCTTGTAGGCCCTGGTTACTGTGAGGTGGAGCCGACTCAGTGCCTCCTCATCCTAGAGACAGACAAGGACAGGAAAGAACAGTAAGTCTTATTTAATTTATTTAATGTGTACTAATGCAGCTAAAAACTTAATTGCAGTAGCACCTACCAGAAAACACGTAAAGCAATAAAGCGAGATACAGAAAAATGTAATTCATAAAGAGAGTTGAATCAGGAATGTAAGGTCCATCACGGTCTGAGTGGTGGAGGGAGGTTCTCACTGGTTTAATACAGCAAGTTTGACGCTATTCTACTGTTTTAACAGAAGTAAGGTAGCTAACGCTTTCTATGCACAGCCTGAGTGTAATTAATGCATTTATAGTGCCTTATAGGATTACTATTACACTCACAGTAGTCTTTCGAGTCCATCCTTCCAAATCTCGTTTTGTTGACAACGTGAGTGATGTCTGGGCATCCGAAGCTAAACTCTAGACATGCTTTAAAACATTTATAATATTGTTGTATAAAAATCCACAAATCCCTTTTGATGCATTCACAATAGATAACACCATGGACTCAGAAGATATCTGGCCCTAGCTCTTCTATAACACATAGACGGTTCAAAGACAGCGGTCACCAAAAGGAATTGCTGATTGCTGATTGATGCGCCTCACAGCGATACTCATCAAAGAGGTGTGGAACACATCTAACAACTTTTAGTTTCTATCACAATCCAAGGAGACTTTGCTTTTCTACTTGCACTGTACAATAGACAGTTCTGAGAAATTCTTTAAATGTATTTGAACTGAAATGTATCAATCCCAGAAAGAATCCTGCAACCTGGAATTCTTCAACCAGGATTTCTGGAAAACCAAGGAGTTTTCAGAAAGTTTTGGGAACTTTGCAACCCTAGTACGGACACCACAGTTTCCATGTAGTCCCCTGTGAGTTGATGATGAAGATGAGGGCCCCTGTTCCTCGGAGATCATCTTGAAAATTCCAAATGTTTTGCATAGTCAACTTACACACAGCTCTGACACACACACTTACCCCACCAGACATGCCACCAGGGGTCTTTTCACAGTCCCCAAATCCAGAACAAATTCAAGAAGGCATACAGTATTATATAGAGCCATTATTGCATGGAACTCCCATCTCATATTGCTCAAATGAACAGTAAACCTGGTTTAAAAAACCCCAGATTAAGCAACACCTAACAGCACAAAACCTCTCCCCAAATGTTTTTCTTTTTTTGTACTTTTTAACCCATTTTTCTCCCCAATTGGTAGTTACAGTCTTGTCCCATCGTTGCAACTCCCGTACGGACTCACTAGAGGCGAAGGTTGAGAGCCATGCATCCTCTGAAACACGACCCTGCCAAGCCACACTGATTCTTGACACTGCTTGCATTAACCCAGAAGCCAGCTACAACAATGTGTTGGAGGAAACACCGTACACCTGGTGACACGAGTACAAGGAGTTGCTAGAGCACGACGGGACATCCCGGCCGGACCTTCCCCTAACCCGGACGACGCTGAACCAAACCTTCCCCTAACCCGGACGACGTTGGGACAATTATGCGATGCCTCATGGGTCTCCCGGTCACGGCCGGCTATGACACAGCCCGGGATCGAACCTGGGTCTGTAGTGACGCCTCTAGCACTGCGATGCAGTGCCTTAGACCGCTTCCCCACACGAGAGGCTGCCTCTCCCCTATTTGACCTTGATATTTTGTGTGTATGTATTGATATGTATTGATATGTATTGATATGTATTGATATGTATTGATATGTATTGATATGTAGACTGTGTGCCGTTTTTTTATTTATGTTGTTCTTTCCTTGAGCTGTTCTTGTCTATTAATGTTCTGTATTATGTCATGTTTCATGTTTTGTGTGGGCCCTAGGAAGAGTAAACACTAAATATTCATACATTTGTTGTATAAAAATGCATAAATGCCTTTTGATGCATTCACAATAGATAACACCATGGACTTAGAGATCTGGACCGAACTCTTCAATAACACATAGACGGTTCAAAGACAGCAAAGTCACCAAAAGGAATTGCTGATTGAAGCGCCTCACAGCGATACTCTTTATCAAAGAGGAGTGGAACACATCTAACAACTTTTCGTTTCTATCACAAACCAAAGATACTTTGCTTTTCTACTTTCACTGTACAATAGACAGTTCTGAGAAATTCTTAGAATTTATTTGAACTGAACTTTATCAATCCCAGAAGGAATCCTGCAACCTGGAATTCTTTAACCAGGATTTCTGAAAAACCTAGAGTTTTCAGAAAATGTTGGGAACTTTGCAACCCTAGCACGGACACCACAGTTTCTATATAGTTACCTGGGAGTTGATGATGATGATGAGGGCTCCTGTTCCTCTGAGATACTCTCGTAGTCGAAGGTCGGGTCGAAAAAGTCGATCTGTCCGGTTATGTCCCAGATCTGACAAAAGAACTGTTGGACAGGTCCTCCCTGCAGAGCTTGTTGGTTCTCACATAAGGGACATATTGTAGAAAATCAACTTAGATAAAATAAGATTTGATCGTCTGTTTCATTTGCATTGCATCATGGAAAACTCCTTACAAGACAAAAACAAGGGTACATTCAACCTTCTCCACCTCAGACCCATCAGGAGGATCCTGGGCTTCACCTCCCCACTGAGAGGGTCACTAATACCACCTGGGGGTGGAGAGAGACATATTTGGGGGCAGACAGACTGATCAATAAGATCAGTGTTTCCCAACTCCAGTCCTCGAGTACCCCCAACAGTACCCATTTTTATTGTAGTCCCAGACAAACTCAGAGCAAACAGTGCCATCTCTGGCCCTGGCGCTAAGCTGGCCCAATAAAATGCTTCCTCTGACCTTGATAGCTGCCTACTGAGGGAGGAATTACATTTATATTTTGACATTTGTCATTTAGCAGACACTGTTATCCAAAACGACTTACAGGAGCAATTAGGGTTAAGTGCCTTGCTCGAGGGACTGTCTAGATCTCTGCTGTTTGTTGAGGTTTACATCTTCCCTGCGACCTGCCCTGTCTGGATCTGCGAGGAGTAACAGCGTAGACTACATTGCTACCATGACAAAGATCAAAGCCAGTGGGAGCACCGTTGAGGACAGTGGTGTCTCTCTATCACAGGTGAAGGATCAAACACAAATATTTCTGCAAGCAGTTATTACAACAACAAGAAAATAGTGTTGTGTCCAAATACTGGTGAAGTCAACTAATAAAATAATGGACGACCTGACCAGAGAGGTCCAGGACCTGAAGAACAGTTTGCAGTTCTCCCAGGGTCAGCTGGATGAGTTGAAATAGGAGAACAGCAAGATGACAGCAATCTGTAAGTCATTGAGAGAGGACAACAGTTCTGTATGTGAATCCATGATAACAATGACGCAGAAATCAGATTATCTCCAGGGACAATCAAGGCGGAACAACATTGTTGTGGACGGGATTGCAGAATCTCCACAAGACCTGGACGGAGTCTGAGGACAAAGTGAGGGAAATTATCTTGGAGAAACTGAAGATGGACCACAGGAAGATTGAGGTGACGAGTGCCCACATGACTGGAAAACCCACCCCTGGCCCAGGTGACAGGCCCAGGCAGTTAGTGGTCAAGTTTCTGAGGTTCAAGGACAAGGTAGCTGTTCTAGAAAGAGCCAAGAACATGAGAGGAACATACAGTACCATGAAAAAGTATCTGCCCCCTTTCTGATTTTCTCTATTTTTGCATATTTTTGATACTGAATGTTATCAACCAAAACCTAATATTAGATAAAGGTGTGTTTACAAATAAAATAAAAATGATACTTTTTTTCTTTATTTAGTTAACAGAGTTATGCAAAACTAAATTCCCCTGTGTGAAAAAGTAATTGCCCCCTTACGCTCAATAACTGGTTGTACTACATTTAGCTGTAATGACTGCAACCAAATGCTTCCTGTAGTTGTTGATCAGTCTCTCACATCTCTGTGGAGGAATTTTGGCCCACTCTTGCATGCAGAGCTGTTTTAACTCAGCGACATTTGTGGGTTTTCAAGCATGAACTGCTCATTTCAAGTCCTGCCACGACATCTCAATTGGGATTAGGTCTGGACTTTGAATAGGCCATTAAAAAAAAAATTAGGTGTTGCTTTTTAACCATTTTCATGTAGACTTGATTGTTGATTGTGTGTTTTGGATCATTGTCTTGCTGCATGACCCAGCTGCACTTTAGCTTCAGCTCACAGACAGACGGCCTGACATTCTCCTGTAGAATTCTCTGATACAGAGCAGAATTCATGGTTCCTTCTATTAAGGCAAGTCGTCCAGGTCCTGAGGCAGCAAAGCATTCCCAAATCAAAAAGCCGCTGGAAGATCATCAATACTCTTGGAAGAATGTTCTATGGGCAGATTATTAAAATAGCCCTTATTGGTATGTATCCTTTGAATTAAGGTTCATGAAATCAATAACTTGCTAACATCAGATAACATTCATATACAGAGCATTCTGAAAGTATTCCTTCACTTTTTCCAACTTTTGTGACGTTACAGCCTTATTCTAAAATGTATTAAGTAGTTTTTTCCCCTCATCAATCTACACACAATACCCCATAATGACAAAGCAAAAACAGATTTGTAGAAATGTTTGCAAGTGTATTAAAAATACAAAACTGAAATATCACATTTACATAAGTATTCAGACCCTTTACTCCGAACTTTGTTGGAAGCAACTTTGGCAGCGATTACAGCCTCAAGTCTTCTTGGGTATGACACAACAAGCTTGGCACACCTGTATTCGGGGAGTTTCTCCCATTCTTCTCTGCAGATCCTCTCAAGCCCTGTCAGGTTGGATGGGGAGAGTTGCTGCAGAGCTATTTTCAGGTCTCTCCAGAGATGTTGGATCAGGTTCAAGTCTTGGCTCTGGCTGGGCCACTCAAGGACAGTTAGAGACTTGTCCGAAGCCACTCCTGTGTTGTCTTGGCTGTGTGCTTAAGGTCGTTGTCCTGTTGGAAGGTGAACCTTCGCCCCAGTCTGAGGTCCTGAGCACTCTGGAATAGGTTTTCATCAAGGATCTCTCTGTACTTTGCTCTGTTCATTGTTCTCTCAATCCTGACTAGTCTCCCAGTCCCTGCCGCTGAAAAACATCCTCACAGCATGATGCTTCCACCTCCATGCTTCACCGTAAAGATGGTACCTGGTTTCCTTCGGACGTGATGCATGGCATTCAGGCCAAAGAGTTCAATCAGACCAGAGAATCTTGTTTCTCATGGTCTGAGAGTCCTTTAGGTGCCTTTTGGCAAACTCCAAGCTGGCTGTCATTTGCCTTTTACTGAGGAGTGGCTTCCGTCTGGCCACTCTACCATAAAGGCCTGAATTGTGGAGTGCTACAGAGATGGTTGTCATTCTGGAAGGTTCTCCATCTCCACATAGGAACTCTAGAACTCTGTCAAAGTGACCATCGGGTTGTTGGTCACCTCCCTGACCAAGGCCCTTCTCCCCCAACTGCTCAGTTTGGCCATGCGGCCATCTCTATGAAGAGTCTTGGTGTCTCCACCCGGCACAGCCAGAAGAGGACTGGCCACCCCTCATAGCCTGGTTCCTCTCTAGGTTTCTTCCTAGGTTCTGGCCTTTCTAGGGAGTTTTTAGCCACCATGCTTCTACACCTGCATTGCTTGCTGTTTGGGGTTTTAGGCTGGGTTTCTGTACAGCACTTTGAGATTTCAGCTAATGTAAGAAGGGCTTTATAAATACATTTGATTTGGTTCCAAACTTCTTCCATTTAAGAATGATAGAGGCCACTGTGTTCTTGGGGACCTTTTGGGTACCTTTCCCCAGATCTGTTTCTCGGCACAATCCTGTCTCTGAGTTCTGTGGACAATTCCTTCAACCTCATGGCTTGGTTTTTTCTCTGACATGTACTGTCATCTGTGGGACCTTATATAGACAGGTGAGTGCCTTTCCAGATCATGTCCAATCAATTGAAATTACCACAGGTGGACTCCAACCAAGTTGTAGAAACATCTCAAGGATGATCAATGGAGACAGGATGCACCTGAACTCAATTTCCAGTCTCAAAGCAAAGGGTCTGAATACTTATGTAAATAAGGTGTTTCTGTTTTTGCAAAAAAATTGTTCTAAAAACCTGTTTTCACTTTGTCATTATGGGGTATTGTGATGTCATTATGGGGTATTGTGTGTAGATTGCTGAGGATTTTTTTTTTTTTATCCATGATAGAATAAGGCTGTAACGTAACAAAATGTTGAAAAAAAATATTCTACAATGTAGAAAATAGTAGAAACAAAGAAAAACCCTTGAATGAGTAGGTGTGTCCAAACTTTTCACTGGTACTGTACATTTTACAGACACAGTATATTTTACATGAGTTATCTTTTGTTTGTTTTTAGTCCCACCCTTCAGCTCCTCACATCTATCTCTGAACACCATCCAGTTTCTATTTTCCATATATTTTTCAACTGTGCTGTGGTGTTTCACAAAAGTTCTGAACCTTTCTATTCTCATAGTTTCTACAGATTGTAAATTAAAGATAAACATATTTGCTAAGAGTATTATTTTATTATTGATCAATTGACTATGACTTTTCAAATCACCCAGCAGTGCTATTTGCAGAGTTAGCTCTAGGTAAATGTTGCAATTCTTCAGCAAATCCTAAATTTGGACAGTACCAAAACAAATGACCTAATGATTCTGTGTCACGTCCTGACCATAGAGAGCCCTTATTTTCTATGGTAGAGTAGGTCACGGCGTGACTAGGGGTTAGTCTAGTTTATATTTTCTATGTGGGGTTCTAGTTTTGTTTTTCTATGTTGGTGATTTTGTATGAATCCCAAATAGGGGATTGGTATCCTAATTGGGGATCATATATAGGTAGCTTGTTTCAACCTGTGTTTTGTGGGATATTGTTTATGGGTAGTTGTATGTCAGCACTCCATTGTCGTCACGTTTCGTTATTCTTTATTGTTTTGTGTGTTTCACTAAATAAAGATGTGGAACCCAGATCACACTGCACGTTGGTCCGAGTATGCTTCAAACGATCGTGACATTCTGTCACTTCGCAGCAAATTCTGCAGAGCTGGAATGGTTGCATCCCCCATATAAACTCAGCAAAAAAAGAAACGTCATCTCACTGTCAACTGCGTTTATTTTCAGCAAACTTAACATGTGTAAATATTTGTACTGTATGAACATAAGATTCAACAAATGAGACATAAACTGAACAAGTTCCACAGACATGTCACTAACAGAAATTGAATAATGTGTCCCTGAACAAATGTGGGGTCAAAATCGAAAGTAACAGTCAGTATCTGGTGTGGCCACCAGCTGCATTAAGTACTGCAGTGCATCTCCTCCTCATGGACTGCACCAGATTTTCCAGTTATTGCTGTGAGATGTTACCCCACTCTTCCACCAAGGCACCTGCAAGAACCTGGACATTTTTGGGGGGGGAATGGCCCTAGCCCTCACCCTCTGATCCAACAGGTCCCAGACGTGCTCAATGGGATTGAGATCCAGGCTTTTCGATTGGCCATGACAAAACACTGACATTCCGGTCTTGCAGGAAATCACGCACAGAACAAGCAGTATGGCTGGTGGCATTGTCTTTCTGGAGGGTCATATCATGATGAGCCTGCAGGAAGGGCACCACATGAGGGAGGAGGATGTCTTCCATGTAAAGCACAGCGTTGAGATGACCTGTGTCATGACGTGGCCCTCTTTGGGTATAGCGAGTGGCTTCCCCTCTCTCCCTCCAACACCCAGGTTCTGTTATCTCAGGTTATCTCAGAAAATTCCTAGAGAAGACTCTCTCCTCCTGGCCATGCAGAAAGAGACACATAGAGAGAACAAAGGAACTGCTTCTACATCACAGAACTTGAGAATTGAACAATATCCATGTTTTGGAGAATGTGTAAACGGTCGGTGGAGAAGCCAGCTACGACCAGGTCCGTTTTGTTTCATGTTTGTGACCTCATGAAAGACAATACAGCCACATTACCATAACTCTGTTTATACAGGAGCCTCCGTTATGAGGTTTGCATCTAATTATTGTATAAAATGAATGAGTAAAGATAAAACTATTTGTGAAATTATGTAATGTGATTTTAAACTGTTAAATGTGAGAGAATTGTATTCCCTTTAAAGTTGAACTAAGTCATTGGCCCGCCTCCATGAGCACCGACATGATCTGGCTCATGGGACAGCCCTTTTCTACTGTTAGGAATAAAACACCACCCGAAGAAATCCTCTTTAGACCACGCATACCTCGGTCAGTTGGGGGCTGAAGGTTGAGTAGAGACCACGCGTACCTCGGCCAGCTGAGGGGGCGAAAACCTCAGTATAAGCTAAGGTTGTAATGGTTGTTGAATTGCTGACCATACCACGTGGAGCATTGGCTACACGAGTGGAAATGATTAAACTCTGAAACAATCGATCCCGACAGAATAAGAGCAAATCTTCGATACTAATTACTAGTCTGCAGCTAGAAATTATGTCAACCTGACAATTATTCCTGAATGAGTGAGCGTTCATGTGCAAAGGATTAGCATTTCAATTAATACAATTATCAACTGTGTAGTGACTCTTTTTTGTCTTTCCCGCACTACCCAGTCCACACCCACTTCCCTTTGTCCGCCAAGCCGTCATATTGGCTTAGACCACTAGGGAACCTCTCCTATCATTTCCTTGTAACCATATCTACTCTTTGTTTGTTTATGCATTTCTGTGATTATTTATTTAGTTAGTAAATAAATAAATGATTAAGACAATTGACATATGGATGATTCATAGTAAAGGCTGGGTTTGTGCAGATAACCAACAATTTACGACGTTTGGAATGAGACTAACGTGAGGTAAAGAATAATTCATTAATTAGAAGACTAAGAGTTATATTAGGAAAATTATAACTTTGTAATCTGAAGATTTTCCTTGGTGCCCCGACTTTCTAGTTAAGTCGTTTGAATAATGTCTGTGAGTATAACAAAGCTGATTTGGCAGGCAAAACCCCGAGCACAATCCATCCAGGGAATTTCTTTTTTGAGGTCAATCTGTTTTCCATTGGTTTCCTATGGCAAGCCCGTTTTAATAGAAATATGCTTGCAGTTCCTATAGCTTCCACTAGATGTCAACAGTCTTTAGAAATTGGTTGATGTTTTTCCATTGAGTAGTGAAGAAGTAGCCCTTTCCTTTCTGGGTGTATAGCCAAGTGTACTCTTTTGTTTGGGGCGCATGACCTGAAGCTCGCTCCACTTTCATTTTATCCGCTATTGAACGCAGTTTATCCCGTCTTAAATTTTATCGATTATTTACGTTTTAAAATACTTAAAGTTGGATTAGGAAAGTTGTTTGAAATGTTTGGACAAAGTTTACAGGTAACTTATTAGATATTTTGTAGTCATGCTGGGCGAGTTGGAACCGGTGTTTTTCTGAATCAAATGCGCCAAATAAATGGACATTTTGGGGATATAACGACGGAATTAATCGAACAAAAGGACCATTTGTGATGTTTATGGGACATATTGGAGTGCCAACAGAAGAAGCTCTTCAAAGGTAAGGCATGAATTATATCGTTATTTCTGAGTTTTGTGTCACGCCTGGCGTGTTGAAATATGACTGTCATGTGTTTGTTTGATGGGGTGCTGTCCTCCGATAATAGCATAGTTTGCTTTCGCCGTAAAGCCTTTTTGAAATCTGATATGGTGGCTAGATTAACAAGAAGTTAAGCTTTAATTTGGTGTATTGCACTTGTGAATGTATGAAAGTTAAATATTTCAACAACAAAAAAATAAGAAATTGCGCTCTGCAATTTCACCGGATGTTGTCAAATCGATCCCGCTAACGGGATTTGATCCATAAGAAGTTTTTAAAACAGGCCAACAAGCTCTCAGTCCAGCCTCTTGCAGACAGTCTGAGCACTGATGGAGGGATTGTGCGTTCCTGGTGTAACTCAGGAAGTTGTTGTTGCCATCCTGTACCTGTCCCGCAGGTGTGATGTTCGGACGTACCGATCCTGTGCAGGTGTTACACGTGGTCTGCCACTGCGAGGACGATCAGCTCTCCGTCCTGTCTCCCTGTAGCGCTGTCTTAGGTGTCTCAGTATGGACATTGCAATTTATTGCCCTGGCCACATCTGCAGTCCTCATGCCTCCTTGCAGCATGCCTAAAGCTCGTTCACGCAGATGAGCAGGGACCCTGGGCATCTTTCTTTTGGTATTTTTCAGTGGTGCACAACTGAGCAAGAGGACTCCTTGCAGCATGCCTAAAGCACGTTCACGCAGATGAGCAGGGACCCTGGGCATCTTTCTTTTGGTATTTTTCAGTGGTGCAACCCCGGTGCACAACTGAGCAAGAGGACAAGTACATTAGAGTGTCTAGTTTGAGAAACAGACGCCTCACAAGTCCTCAACTGGCAGCTTCATTAAATAGTACCCGCAAAACACCAGTCTCAACGTCAACAGTGAAGAGGCGACACCGGGATGCTGGCCTTCTAGGCAGAGTTCCTCTGTCCAGTGTCTGTTCTTTTGCCCAGTCTGAGATATGGCTTTTTCTTTGCAACTCTGCCTAGAAGGCCAGCATCCCAGAGTCGCCTCTTCACTGTTGACGTTGAGACTGGTGTTTTCTTTCCATCTATAGCATTTCTTAATAGTATGCAGTTTCAATCATGCCTCATGGTTGAGTATTACTCTGTTCAAGTAGGCTGTGATTTTTCTGTGATCTGTGAACACTGAGATACTCTGGGTTGAGGTCAGTGATAAAGTAGTCTACAGTACTGCTACCAAGAGCTGAGCTGTAGGTGTACCTACCGTAGAAGTCACCTTGAAGCCTACCATTGACTATGTACAGATCCAGCTTGTGACAGAAATGCAGGAGTTGTGACTCGTTTTTGTTGGCTGTTTTGTCATAGTTGTGTCGTAGTTGTGTCTAGCAGGGCATATTGGGGAGGAAATGCTGTCACCTCCAGTTGGGTGTTTGGACCCCTGTGTGCTGTGTGTCAGGTTCTTGTCCAGTTCTGGTGTTTAGGTTGTACTAGTCTGTGATGACCTAGAGTCTGGAAATTATTGATCTCACCCTCTATGATGAAAAATCTGTCTTCATTAAAGTATGGGGATTCTAGTGGTGGGATATAGGTAGCACACAGGAGGACACTGTTCTGTTAACTTCTTGAGAATACAGGGGGTGCTATTTTCCCATTAGCATAATTTGCTCAACAGATTAAACTGCCTCTTATTCAATTATTGCTCTTACTACATGCATATAAATAATACCATTGGAAAGAAAACAATCTCTAGTTTCTAAAACCGTTTCAATTTTGTCTCTGAGTGATACAGAAGTCATTTCACAGCACTTTCCATGACCAAGAACATAAAATCAAGATGTGTTATGCTGGCTTCAAAGCTCTGCCTATATATGGTCGTGCCCCCTATGACCCGAAACACACCTCATTCGCCTTCCTCTGGGTGTCAAGAGGACGTCAGAGGAGAAATTCTTTGTTTATCTGGTACTGACGTGAAATAAGACCTATTTCTTTGGCGTGACCGACAACTTCCGGTTTGCTGATTCGCACGAGTTGGAGCTGCGATTGTGTACTGTTTTGCTGGCGTTATGGATGAAAACTATCTCCGTGTCGAATTTTGTTTGATACATGTGACCATATCATCGTAATGTATGTTTTTTCAATATAGTTTAATCAGATTATTTGAATTTTTTTGGGAGTTTTGCGGTGTTCCGTTGTCACAATTTATTTACATTTGAGAGATCTGTGCCACTCGACCGGTACCTGTGCTAAATGGAGTGGGAAAGGAAGATTTCTGAACGGAACCAACGACTCATCTTGACAAAGGACACTTTGATCAACATTCTGATGAAAGATCAGCCATAGTAAGACCCAATTTACGATGTTATATCATATCTGTTGTGCATGTGAACTGACCGTGGGCGCCTAGCCGAATCTGCCTTGTATAGCTATGCTAATTTAGCGCTACATTTTGTTTTCGTTATAAAACATTTAATAAATCTGAAATATTGTTTGGATTCACCAGATGTTGGGCTTTCAATATCTGTACGCTGTGTATTTTTCTGAAATGTTTTAAGATTAGTAATTCGTTATATGACGTTGGTCTCTGTAATTGTTCTGGCTGGGTCAGCACTATTTCAGATTGCAGCTGCAATGTAGAACTGTGATTTATACCTGAAAAATGCACATTTTTCCCAAAAAAAACTATGCTATACCATAAATATGTTATCAGACTGTCATATTATGAAGTTGTTTCTTGGTTAGTGGCTATATATATTTTTATCTAGTCGAATTAGTGATAGCTACTGACGCAGGAAAAAGCTGTTGGGAGTAAAAAAATCGTGTCCTTTGCTAACGTGGTTAGCTAATAGATTTACATATTGTGTCTTCCCTGTAAAACATTTTAAAAATCTGAAATGGTGGCTTTATTCACAAGATCTGTATCTTTCATTAGGTGGCTTGGACTTGTGATTTAATGATATTTAGATGCTACTATTTAATTGTGACGCTATGCTAGCGATGCTAATCAGTGTGGGGGGGGTGGGGGGTGATCCCGGATCCGGGGTTGAGGCTCGTTAGAGGTTAAGTTCTTTATGAATTTCTAGGAAGATGTAAAATGTTCCTGTTTTGATTAATTTAAATGAGTGGGTTAGGTCTGCTCTAATCCAAATTAGCATACCCCCAGAGACGCTTCCCTGTTTCACACCTGGTAGTTTGGTGGATGGGACTACCAGCTGTCTGTAACCTAGAGGGCAACCAGTGGGTCAGTTTCCTTTATACCATGTTTTTTGTATTTCCAACTTCTTTGGTATATCCCAGGATCAGATAGTAAAAAGTTATGTTCCATCGTGTCTTGTGGTGTTATTTGTGTGGTTTAGGCTCGGACCATTAGGTGTGAGTAGAGCATGCTGAGTATCTGGTGCATGACGGACCTTGGGTTGGTGTAATAGTGGGGGTTGGGCCTGTTGCTCTGCTCACGGCCTGGGCATATGTGTGGAAACAGTGTTGAGAAATTCAGCAGGGGATTTCATAATTCTCCCGCACAGTGTTGAACCTCGTACAATCATTCGGAAGTTTTGCGAGATTACATTCTGTTTCGCTAAACAGATTCTGAATTGATAGCGCAGCAGCTATCAGTCTGCTAGTTACGAGGCTTATTCTGTTAAATGACCAGTCGCCACTGTATTTTACTTCTACCTTCCAATTATTCTGCAGGAAAATATTTTCAAAAGCTTAGAGGTCCTCCTTAATCTGTTCTGAAAGACTATTTCCAATAGCTTATTGGGTAACAGTGCTCTCAATGCATACGCTGCTAATAGCCTAACTGGGCCGTTCACTGCAGTGTACCAGCCAGCCATTTGTGATGAATCACTCAGATCAGTTCAGTGAAAGAAAAACTGATAGCAAGGTTCCTGTTCCCGAAGCTATAAACTCTGGAATGCCCATCAGAATCTATAAGGGTGAATACATTACCACGGAGGTGCTTCCCCATCTCAACCCCATAACAACATTACAGGATTGCCCAGTCTCAGTCTTAGTCCCAATTGACATTCTATTGCCCTGTAGTAATAGTGCACAACAGCCTTATACACAGTGTACAAAACATTAGGAACACCTTCCTAATATTGAGTTGCACCCCCTTTTGCCCTCAGAACAGCCTCAATTCGTCTGGGCATGTTGAAAGCGTTCCACAGGGAAGCTGGCCCATGTTGACTCAAGTTGGCTGGATGTCCTTTGGGTGGTGGACCATTCTTGATACACACAGGAAACTGTTGAGTGTGAAAAACCCACCAGCATTGCAGTTCTTGACAGAAACCAATGCGCCTGGCACCTACTACCATTCCTAGTTCAAAGGATCTTAAATCTTTTGTCTTTCCCATTCACCCTCTGAATTGCACACACCCAATCCATGTCTCAATTGTCTCAAGGCTTAAAAATCCTTCTTTAACCTGTCTCCTCCCCTTCATGTACACTGAATGTTCTTCAGGACATCTACAGAACCCGATGTCACAGGAAGGCCAAGAAGATCATCAAGAACCTCAGCCACCCGAGCCACGGACTGTTTACCCTGCTATCATCCAGAAGGCGAGGTCAGGACAGGTGCATCAAAGCTGCGTGAATCAGGCCTTCATGGTCGAATTGCTGCAAAGACACCACTACTAAAGGACACCAATAAAAAAAGAGACTTGCTTGGGACATGAAACACGAGCACTGGACATTAGACCGGTGGAAACCTGTCATTTGGTCTGATGAGTCCAAATGTGAGATTCTTGGTTCCAACCACCGTGTCTTTGTGAGACGCAGAGTAGGTGAACTGATGATCTCCGCATGTGTGGTTCCCACCGTGAAGCATGGAGGAGGAGGTGTGATGGTGCTTTCCTGGTGACACTGATTTATTTAGAATTTAAGGCACACTTAACCAGCATGGCTACCACAGCATTCTGCAGCGATACGCCATCCCATCTGGTTTGCGCTTAGTGGGACTATCATTTGTTTTTCAACAGGACAATTACCTGACCTCAACTCAATTGAGATGGTTTGGGATGAGTTGGTCAGCGTATGCGGGAACATATGAAGTTGTGTAGAAAAATGGTGGGGAGATATATTTCTCCCATGGGCAAAGAAACTCAAAAAGGTGTGACGATATTAATTAACAATAATTTTGATCTGAATGTGCAAATTGTCCAAACAGAACTGGAAGGTCAGATTTGGCAGATTAATCTATGCTGTCCAAATAATGTTGATCCACACTTCTATGAAAATATATATGATAATTTATCAAGCCAACAAGCAATACAATACTCTATTATTATGGTGAGAAATTATAATATGGTTTTAAATACCTCAATGGAACGTAAAGAAAATCACACTACAAACTATCACCCTCATGCACTTAAGGAAATCCCGATTATCATGGATATGTTGGAAGTAGTGGAAATATGGAGCCTTAAATTCCCTGACCTAGTGAGATATACATGGTGGAGGCTTAATCAAGCTAGTCGCCTTGGCTACTTTATGTCATTCTCGATGGCACCAAAAGTTAAAAAGTGTTGATAGAGGACAGAATGCGGTCGGCCCCTCAAATAATTGGCATATACATTACTCTTACAGAATTTTCACATGGGCGAGGATATTGGATGACAACTTGTTTTTAACCAGGACAGGAGAAATTATAATTGAATTTTTCCGACATCAAATAGGTACAGCAGATCCCCTTATTGTATGGGACACTTAAATGTGCATTTAGAGGCCATGCAATCAGTACTCATCTTTAAAACAAAAGCAATTTAGGTCAAAAGAGTTCATATTAACAAAGGAAATAGAGACTAACAGTAGTTAGCAATAAAAACTGTACCAGAGGCACAGAATAAGTTAGAGGAAAAACAAAAAGAACATATTCGAGAAAGATAAAGTGTAAAATATTATAAAAATAAAGTTACCTGGATGGAATATTGGGAGAAATGCACCAAATTATTTTTTAATCTTCAACATAGAAATGCTACCAAAATGACAGTCACCCATGATACACCAAACAATATTTTGAAAGAGGAAGCAAAGTACTTTAAGCATGTTTTCGTTTCAGTCTCCTCCATCTCCACTAACCGAAGTCAATTGTAAGGATTTTTTGTTCTATTAATAATGTAAAATTAACATCTGTACCCTAAGACTCATGTGAAGCCGAAATTGAGGTATACAGGGCATTCAGAAAGTATTCAGATACCTTGACTTTTTCCACATTTTGTTACGTTACAGCCTTATTCTAAAATGGATTAAATCGTTTTTGTCCTTCAATCTACACACAATACCCCATAATGACCTAGCAAAAACATGTTTTTAGAAATGTGTGCAAATGTATAAAAATAAATAAACACATTTACATAAGTATCCAGAACCTTTGCTGTGAGACTCAATATTGAGTTCAGGTGCATCCTGTTACAATGTATCATCCTTAAGATGTTTCTACAACTTGATTGGAGACCACCTGTGGTACATTCTATTGATTGGACATGATTTTGATTGAAAATAATGTAATCCATTTTAGAATAAGGTGGTAATGTAACAAAATGTGTAAAAAGTCAAGAGGTACGAATACTTTCAGAATGCACTGTATTAAACCTTTTTGATGTACTCAGAGGACCGTTATTAGCATGTTTTAACCACTCCTACATAAATCATAGATTATCAGATACAGTGGGGCAAAAAAGTATTTAGTCAGCCACCAATTGTGCAAGTTCTCCCACTTAAAAAGATGAGGCCTGTAAGTTTCATCATAGGTACACTTCAACTATGACAGACAAAATGAGAAAAAAAAATCCAGAAAATCACATTGTAGGATTTTTAATGAATTTATTTGCAAATTATGGTGGAAAATAAGTATTTGGTCAATAACAAAAGTTTCTCAATACTTTGTTATATACCCTTTGTTGGCAATGACAGAGGTCAAACGTTTTCTATAAGTCTTCACAAGGTTTTCACACACTGTTGCTGGTATTTTGGCCCATTCCTCCATGCAGATCTCCTCTAGAGCAGTGATGTTTTGGGGCTGTTGCTGGGCAACACGGACTTTCAACTCCCTCCAAAGATTTTCTATGGGGTTGAGATCTGGAGACTGGCTAGGACACTCCAGGACCTTGAAATGCTTCTTACGAAGCCACTCCTTTGTTGCCCGGGTGGTGTGTTTGGGATCATTGTCATGCTGAAAGACCCAGCCACGTTTCATCTTCAATGCCCTTGCTGATGGAAGGAGGTTTTCACTCAAAATCTCACGATACATGGCCCCATTCATTCTTTCCTTTACACGGATCAGACGTCCTGGTCCCTTTGCAGAAAAACAGCCCCAAAGCATGATGTTTCCACCCCCATGCTTCACAGTAGGTATGGTGTTCTTTGGATGCAACTCAGCATTCTTTGTCCTCCAAACACAACGAGTTGAGTTTTTACCAAAAAGTTCTATTTTGGTTTCATCTGACCATATGACATTCTCCCAATCTTCTTCTGGATCATCCAAATGCTCTCTAGCAAACTTCTGACGGGCCTGGACATGTACTGGCTTAAGCAGGGGGACACGTCTTGCACTGCAGGATTTGAGTCCCTGGCGGCGTAGTGTGTTACTGATGGTAGGCTTTGTTACTTTGGTCCCAGCTCTCTGCAGGTCATTCACTAGGTCCCCCCGTGTGGTTCTGGGATTTTTGCTCACCGTTCTTGTGATCATTTTGACCCCACGGGGTGAGATCTTGCGTGGAGCCCCAGATCAAGGGAGATTATCAGTGGTCTTGTATGTCTTCCATTTCCTAATAATTGCTCCCACAGTTGATTTCTTCAAACCAAGCTGCTTACCTATTGCAGATTCAGTCTTCCCAGCCTGGTGCAGGTCTACAATTTTGTTTCTGGTGTCCTTTGACAGCTCTTTGGTCTTGGCCATAGTGGAGTTTGGAGTGTGACTGAGGTTGTGGATAGGTGCATTTTATACTGATAACAAGTTCAAACAGGTGCCATTAATACAGGTAACGAGTGGAGGACAGAGGAGCCTGTGAGAGCCAGAAATCTTGCTTGTTTGTAGTTGACCAATTACTTATTTTCCACCATAATTTGCAAATAAATTCATTAAAAATCCTACAATGTGATTTTCTGGATTTTTTTCTCTCATTTTGTCTGTCATAGTTGAAGTGTACCTATGATGAAAATTACAGGCCTCTCTCATCTTTTTAAGTGGGAGAACTTGCACAATTGGTGGCTGACTAAATACTTTTTTGCCCCACTGTACTCAAGAAGGTGTGATTTCACTATTACTGAAACAGGACCCAGGTGGTAAATATAAAGATAGTCCATAATTTTTTGGGGGAGACCCCACTTCAGTGTTGTAATGCAAAAATTCTAGCAAAATGCATTGCGCATAGAATTAAAAAGCTCTTGTCATATATCATTCATCCTAATCAGACAAGTTTTTTTCATGGATGATATATTATCTCCAATGTAAGACAAGTACTGGAAACAATAGAACAGTGAAACATCTGGGAAACCTGTTCTGGTATTCATAGCTGACTTTGAAAAGGCACAAGTGGAATTTATATATACAAATGCCTGGAATATTTCAATTTTGGAGAATATCTTATATTGTGGGTAAATAATGGCTACTTGATGTGGCACGCAACCATTGGTTGATGCATGCAACGTCTGAGCAGGGGAACACAACCATCGGGTTGGGAACGTCAGCAGGCCTCCCAGCATGATGGCTGTCATGTTGAGGTATTGGGTTGGGAATGCCTCCCAGGCAGAGGTTGGTAGGAGGCGCTATAGGATGGACTCATTGTAATGGCTGGAATGGAATCAATGGAACGGAGAGAAAACTGGTTTCCATATGTTTGATACCTTTCAATTTATTATATTCCAGTCATTACAATGAGCTCGTCCTCCTATAGCTTCCCCCACTAGCCTCCACTGCTTCCAGGATGATGCCTGACATGTAGGTATTGGGTTGGGCGCCACCAGAGGCTTGTCCACGAAGATCTAGGCGTATAGGAAGGGGAGAGAAATATACAATTGATTGAAGGTCCACGAAGCTCCATAGTATGCCGCCTCCAAGAGGGTGCTTACTAGCTAGCAATGTTGTTGCTACTGTTAATTAATTTGGCTTTAGTTTCAGTCAATTAAACATTTAAAACCTTCAATAGCAGTTTTGCTACAGATGCGTGGCTAGCTTAGCCTAACCAGAGATACTATAATGACGAGATGGTGTTGTCTATGCACTAACAATGGGAGTTGTCCCAAAGGCGGGAAGGCTGACAGTCTGCTTATTGCTGTATTCTCACATGGACAGACATGACGTGAATGTGGCATTATCAGAAACTTGGGACCTATGAGATAAAATTAACTTAGGTTATTTGCGTAGAGCTTCCTCTTGGTTGATTCTGATACTTCCCAAGTGGGAAACTCGAGTATAATCTTTCTACGAGTAAGCAAGTTCCCGACACGACGTGAACGCGGCAACTACCACCAATTGCTAACAAGAAATTGGATTTGTAGTGCAGACAAACTACAAATGCATCTCACATTTAGGTGGATGTCACTTTCAAATCACTTCTAACCAGACAAAATAACACATTCATTTGAAAATATTCAACAAAAATAATAATTTGTTTAATGTTATGTGAAGAATGTAGCCCTGTAAACATATAAATGAACCCAGAATGCACTCTTAAAATAGCCTTACAAATGCATCCTTATAAGAGCCATGCAAGTCCAGGATGAGCAGTATACTTTTCCTTTCCAACATTTCACTTGAAAAAGAGTGAGGTGGAAAAAGACCAGAAAACCAGTGTCCTTACATGGAGTTGGGGAAAAAGACAAGGCCACTTTCAAAACACCTCAATCCTAAAAAATGTCCTTATTTGCTTGATATGCATATCTAATAACAAATGATATTCCCAGAATCTATCTTCGAGTGAACCTCTACTCATTCTGTATGTGTAACAAAGAGTTGGCTACAGATCATTAAGTATTGGACCAAGTCACCACCCCACTAATCTCTGTTAACCCAGAGCAAAAATCTGGAGTCATTTGGTCAGATGTTTACGTAGTCAGTCTACAAGAGATGACCAGCCCACCAAACCTGGTCCTATTCTCTATTGTATCCTCACTTCCACACAGAGGAGTTGGCTACAGCACAGAGTGGACAAGCAGGCTAACCCAACCGACCACACTGTTCACCTTTGGGACGCAATTCAAACAGCTAGGGTTCAGTAATAATATGAATGTGGTTATTTTGTCCATTGGGAGAATGACAGGGGCATTTCCCAGCTCTGTGTTTGGCAGTATGATAGTCAGCACCTGTAGCCGTCTCTCTGGTTCAGTCTTCCTGAGGGTCCCTGGTACTGACCAACAGAGGCTCGTGTTCAGTTGGAGAGACGTTCTAGAATGTACGATTTGATTTGAAATTAAAGTTTGCTGTGGCCTGTATTCATGAAACATCTCAAAGTAGGATTGATGATCTAGGATCAGTTTTTAAGATCATTATGAACAACATTGACATGGAGGACCTGGTCCTAGATCAGCACTCCTACTCAGAGATGCTTTATTAATACGGGCCCTGGACTGTGTATAATTGGTCTTGTCGTTGTATCCAATCCGTCTGTTTTTCCTCTAGTTTAGTCCTCTGCCTTGGCCTCCATCTCTCCATCCTCATCATCTCCGTCCACTTCAGCGTTCTCTCTCTCCAGTCGCTCCAGCTGGCGTGCCAGCTCTGTCTCATCGGTGTCTGTCACAACCTTCGCCTGGAGGGGAAGACAACACACAGGAAGACAAACAAATTGACATTAAAAGCGCTCTGTCCTGAACCTTCTTGACGTTTTTAATGCTGTTTTAATGTGGTATCTCTGGTAAGTAAGATTTCCAATGTATTTATTACATACAGTTGTGGCCAAATATATTGGCACTCTTTCAGTTTTCTTAAATAATTCACTATTTATTTTCAAACAAGTTCAAATTGAAAACAAGTACTATCTCCGGGGTGACAATAATTTTACCCATGCCATTTGTTTTTATTTTCTCAATTTCAATTGTAAACTTAAGTTTACAATTAAATTGGTTCTGCAATGTTGAAAAGCCAATAAGATGTGGCGACCACCAATTCTTTTTCAATTTCAAATTATTTTAGAAGAAATAGATTATTATTTATGAAAAGTACAAGAGTGACAGTATATTTGGCCACAACTGTATGGCAGGGGTTTCAAGAACGTTTACATGAAACCTCCACCACCCCACCTCAACCAAGCTCGGTCTTTTCCATTTTCCCTCTCTTCCTGTAGTATCAAAAGACAGCAAAAAATATTTCAGCTGCAAATTGGACAATAAAGTTGCATTCTATTGCACCGACCTCCATCTGGATGTTGAAGACTCCTCTCTTCTCCTCGATCTTCTCTTTGATGGCAGCCATGGCCTGGTTGAGGACAGAGAGACCCTCCGTGCGCTCCAGCGTGGTGGTAGTCATGACATAGCGCGGCGGCGCTATCAGATTAATCTGTGAGAGCAGAAGACAGGTTTAGAGGGGATAAATCATGTGTTGGACTATGTTGTTGTGATAGACGTTTTCCCGGACACAGATTAAGCCCAGTCTTGGACTAGAAGTCACTTTTAATTCATGCTTTTTTAGTCTAGGACTATACTATGTCTAATCTGGGTTCAGAAAAACAGACTGTTGAGGGTTTGTTGTTGTTATTGACCTTGATGGGCATGGCCTCTGTGGAGCAGCCTAGCCCCGCCCTCAATGCTTCTTTGACAGCATCAATGCCTTCGTAGCCATAGCAGGCCACCTCAATGTCTGAGGGAGAGACGTGTTAGTAATATGTTAGAATAATATTTTATTCTATCATACTATATCAAAACTCATCAAGCTACTGCTATGTAAATGATGTACAAGTACACAGGTAAGCTTTAGGTGTACTGTACAGCATGTACATACCTGCCCTGATTTTGACAGCCTGTGGTGTGAGTCTTCTGTTGATGTTGTCAATGAGCACAGCCTTCTCCTCCTCTGTCAGGTCCAGACAATCTAAAATGGCTGGGTCCCTGTGGGCCAAAACAGACATATTAACACAGTCAATCCTGGGACGTCCAGTGCAATAGCCAAATAATATGTCTATTGGTGTGGGAGAAATGGATCTAGTCTAGAACCATTTTCTTCCATTTCTAGTTACAGAACGTTGCTGTTTTCAACACATTGGAACTAGGAATGGAAATAATTTTGTGGATCTCAACAAGAGAATCCCCTCCACCAACCCGGACCAGGATGTCAGTGTAACGGATGTGAAATGGCTAGCTAGTTAGCGGGTGCGCGCTAGTAGCATTTCAATCAGTTACGTCACTTGCTCTGAGACATTAAGTAGGGTTGCCCCTTGCTCTGCAAGGGCCGCGGCCTTTGTGGAGCGATGGGTAACGACCGTGCTTCGTGGGCGACCGTTGTTGATGTGTGCAGAGGGTCCCAGGTTCGCGCCCGTGTCGGGGCGAGGGGACGCCGTAAAGTTATACTGTTACATCAGTACTCACGCCACAGCCTGTTTAAAGACATCATAGGCTCCGTATCCAGGCCTCTTGTACTTCTCATCAAACACCCAGGCAGTGCGCGTGAACAGGCTCTCCAGCTGCTCCTCCTTAGTGTACTCCAGAACCTCAGCCACATGCCTCAATATGCTGTATACCTGTCATAGTCATATCAATAATAATACATATTTATATTGCGTTTTTCAAGGACCCAAGGTCGCTCATGACAGAAGACACACAGGTCTAAGTTTACCGGCAAAAATATTTGAGTATATATATATATAATTTGACAACACATTTAAAAGTACTATAATATAACATAACCAGCCCTTCTAAATTTTCAGCCCAATGCACAAGATGACATTGTACTAGCTGGTAGAGGTATTACACTATGAACATGGAGATGATGTGAGGACTTAGACAACATACCGTTTTGGATTTGGTGAATTTGTCTTCACACTTGATTGCCTCCTCGGGTGAAACTCTTCTCTTGGACAGATCAATGTAGCCTAGAGAGAGAGAGAGTAGGGAAATTAACCATCAGTCCTTGGGACCAGGCTACAAAACAAGCCATCACATCCACATAGACAGGACTCTTCCTCTCACCTTTCTCCTTGTCCACTCGGATGACGACCACACACTCGTTGCGTCCGATCCTGATGAGTTTGTTGATGGAGCGGATACGTCTGCGAGACAACTCGCTCAGCAGGATCATGCCTTCGATGTTGTTGTACTCTAACAGGCTAACGTAGGCGCCCATCTCTGCGATGGAGCGCACGTTGACCATCACCACATCTTCCACCTCTGGAAACCTGTGCTGGTAGAATCTACAGCTGAATGACGGCATTCTTCACTCTGTGTGGACGAGAGGAGACCATAAAGTACATTGCAGAGGATAGTAGCTAGTTATTGTATTCTCATTCTGCCTGTAGCCACTACCCTATGTCATTATGCCATCTCTGAGGTCTGGTCTTTATGGCACAGGCTGTAATGCTTGAAAGAGGCAGACCATTAACGTTATACAGCAAATGATCATAAACAGAACTTGTAGCTTAACTAGAAGCTAGCTAACTAACCGATGAGCATATGCTAACTTCTAGTTCAGCTACAAGTTCTGTCTGAAGGACTTTCAGCGAGATTATTTTTTTTGTATTATTTGTTAGTTAGCCCCATCAGCTAGCTACTGATAATGTATAGTAGAGGATCAGCTGGATAGGATAGCCAGATGAATATGCTAGCTAGCTAACGCCGCTTTGCTGAGTCTCATGCCTTCATCACCAGTCATTCATTCATTCAGAACATAATGACACTCAAACGTTAAGTACTCACCATAAAGCTACAGATATATCAAAATCTTGATATTTAACTATATCTTTAAGTTGTTACATTAAAATAGTAATTTCAAAAAGTAACAATTTCGAAGATCTAATTGAACTATTTCATCAGCATGCGCGAACATGCGATCTGACCCGGAAGCGGAACTGGAAACCTTCAAAAACATTTTTACCATCGATATTTCTTTCTGATAGTGTTCCAACCTAAATTAGTAGTCTTCCTTTCCCCCACAAGGTGTCGCTCTGAGTGTTTTGAAGCAAGTTCATAAATACTGGACATACTGGTAGATCGATTACTCTTTCACATTGAGTTGACCACTTACATACAGTATTACACAATAAAAATGGCATGAACATGATTCAGAAAGGGGCTCCCGAGTGGCGCATCGGTCTAAGGCACTGCATCTCAGTGCTAGAGGTGTCACTAGACACCCTGTTTTGAATCCAGGTTGTATCACAACCGGCTGTGATCGGGAGTCCCATAGGGAGGGCGGCGCACAATTGGCCCAGCGTTGTCCGGGGTAGGCAGTCATTGTAAACTGACATCCCTAGTTAAATAAAGGTTAAATACAAAATGTTAGACATCCTCCAGTGATTTATGAACTTTTACTGTTGCAAAGTGATATCCCAAGTATAAATACAGTAAAGTACACACACTAAAGGGCAAACTTCAAGGAGTAGGGTATTCAAAGATTTGGTCTGATGTCATCTGCCTCCCTCCTTCCTTCCTTGAGGAACAAGAGGAAAGCCCCCCCCCCCCCCCCCCCATCCAGTGCTGGAGAAATTAAAGAACCAAACACTACTTCTATCAATCTGGTCTTTAATTCACAAGAATAATTTCTACAAAAACAGATCTACAGAAATAATTTTTTTTTAAATAATATAGTAACCTTACATTCAATAACTCTACTTCCAATTAACAGCTCAACATCTACACACGGTGTGTACTGCACAGACTGAAGAGATAACATAATGAATAATATTATATGGACAGGGATGACCTGATCCTAGATCAGTACTCCAACTCTGAGACACTGAATAAATCCATTTGTTACAAACTCCTCTGACTATGGCATACATGACAGAAATAGTCAGAGGAGTTGGGTAGAACACAGATCTGGGATCAGGCTTGAATTGAGCGGGTCATGGAGACAGTACCAGCAGAACTCTACGTAAACCTCAGTTCTGGTTCCAGAAGCAATAGGGAGGGAAGGGTGGCAGAGTGATCATTCTACAAGTGCATTACTTTGTACATAATACATCTATTTTTAACATTACACATATATCAATGTCAAATATCTAGACACCACAATATCATCAATAATAACCCACATTAAAATGAAAATGCTGTTATAATATGTGAAACAGGTCTTTGTTAAGACTGTTTCCCCATTGTGTCTACTAGAGATAATACTTGCATGCATTTAAGTGAGTCCTGCCTCTGCGCGCTCACACACACACACACACACACACGGGAGTGAGCTCCAACCCATGAACATACCATCACCACATGCAACAACAAACATACAAACAATTTTTATGAAATTGTAGGCTATTTTTCCCCGTATTTAGGCTTATCGGTTCGTTCAAGTTCATTTCCCAGACCCATTTCAATAACAGCTCTGAAAACAAAACACAGAAAATGTATGTCACACATTTAAAATATCACCTGTGGTGAAAACCATCAGATTAAAAATACAGCATAGATGGATCGTTCATAATGAATCTCAGTGAATTAGAAAATGCATTGATTTCAAACAAAGTATTGATAATTAAGATAATCCCACAGACAGCGGTGCTCAGATATTCTTTAGTGTTTTCTGTGAATAGAATAGTGCTGGTTACATTCACTATGGTTACACTCCTACAGAGTAGCACAGGAACTATGCATGATGAATACTGAGATAAAACAAAAGCTACCCCAGGGGGGTTTAGTGTCAACTTTTAAACACCTCTAATAATCTTTCTTCATTATCATCAATGTTGGTTTAAATCCTGTGATTCTGGACAGGACAGTTTTTTGTATTTAGTTATGACCAGGGGTATATTATTTACGCCGATTCTGTTGTAAAATGTTTAGTCCGTTGCAAAGCATTTAGCAACAGAAACCATTTACTACAAACGGAAAACGCTTTGGAACGACAAAATGTCTATTGGACAAATTCAGGTAGGTCCCTCCCCATTTAGTACCATTTGCTTCAGTTTGGTTCTTAAAACGGTAAATGGTTTGTTGCAAAATGTAATAAATACACCCTATAGTGCTGGGTAGAGGTGAGAGGTGGGGTTAGGGCTAGTTTATTATCCTCTAGTACTGAGCCGATCCAAAATGAGCAGAACTGGCCTGATTACGACCCACCATAGTTTCTGAGACCATGCTGGAGGGACAATGTGAAAAGAAAATATCAGAGCCAGCACAGTAGTGTTGATTGGCACGATAGTTTGAAAAGGGTATAAAGCAAGTAGATTAGAATGAGGCAGTGACTCTTAAGCACCTCTCAGATCTAATTATTGTGATGTCAAAACACCAGTTAGATAAACCTCCAGCATTGTGCTGTGCTGTAGGGTAGTGCTGACTTGGGTTCAAATAGCATTTGAAATAATTGAAATACTTTCAGGTTTTGCTTTCATCTACCTGGAGTGCCAGATGGGGGTAGGGTTTGCACTTGTGGGACTATTCTATTGTTCAATCAAGCACAGCTAAAGTATTTGAAATGATTCAAATTGTATTTGAACCCAGGGCTGCTGCAGTGGAAAGAGAGCCCAGATGCTGAGATAATGTAATCCTACACCTGGGTGTTATCAGTACAAAAAAAAGTATGAATGTATGTACTTGTAAGTCGCTCTGGATAAGAGCGTCTGCTAAATGACTTAAATGTAAATGTAAATGTTATCACCTCACAGATAGTTTCATTGGGTGAACAAATCCCATCCATGATGATACTTGTAGTAGCCTAATCCCATTCCCATCTGCTATGTTAGAGATCAGAGGCACCTTACTGCCAACACTCAAGACTATGGCTGAGTGATGTCAGTTCGACATTAGAGAACACACACACACCTGACCTCACACACAGACAGAGCATGGGTACAACAACCTCTGTGTAGGAGAGACATTCACTGACTGGATAATAATATGTCATACATAGAAGCTATGGGTTCTTCTTCTCATCTTTGAAAACTTATTTAAAATACAATATATTTACAATTATAAATAATTATCAAAAGGATAGAAGCATTAATTATATTTCTGCCACAAGTGCCAAGTCTTTACATACTTCGTACCTGGAATGTGAATAGTTAATTTAGTGAAGAGAAATACAGAAACAAAAAAAGGGGAAAAAAGGACAAATTATCAGAGCAAAATAACTGAAATGAATTTCCCCAGGTAGTCTCAGAAGTGAATAGAAGAGTTCAGTTCAGCATAATAGTGATAAGCTGTAAATGTTTCATTCATCTTCAGCTTGTGGTGATTGAGGATCTACCTCCAGTCTCACACAGTGATTGTGGTTGGAGAATTGAAACAAGACAAATCTTCAGCGGTGTGTGTGTGTGTGTCAGGTAGGGCCCTATACATTTTTAGTTTTTCCAGATTTCCGTTTCCCCTTGTTTTTTCAGGTTTTCACTCTCAAAATCACACTTTTAAAATAGAAAACAACTAAATTGGATGTTCTAAGTCCACAACAATGCGCAAACCACATCGAGAGACCCCTTTTGATGTCTAGGAACATTTTTTAAAAATGTTTATTTTCAGGTGTAGTTACCCTTTAATTCCAGTGCTAGCAAGAGGCTGTTGTTTAGCAGTGTTTTTGTACACAAATACCCACTGGATTGATGCAAATAATATAATTCTGCCAGGTCAGCATAGGCTACTTTGTAGTTAACATTTAACTGAAGGTTTTTGTGAAAGTCTTTCCATCTACTAGAAGACTTTTCATTAGCATCATCGCTAACGGCTACACAGTGGTAAACGCACGCACTGCACATACAGACGAGGAATTATCTTTGCTTATTCAGAAACTCGCAGGAAATAAGAATCACTGATGCATTCTGTTCATGTCTTATGATAAACTTGGGAAAATGAATACATTTTCAATACATTTAGTTGATTGCCTACAAAGTTCAATAAATGTTAGCATATTGAATTATGTTTCAATGTATTGATTTCTGTGATTCCGTTCACTTTCTGTGCATTGCAGATTTTACAGGGCTCTAGTCAGGGTTAGCACTGTGGGTGTGTTATACTGCCCCGGCCCTTAGCGTAGCCAGGAGGAGGGGACCCATTGTGGCTCTGTGTCCAGTTTGTTGATCAGCCTCAGCAGCTCCTGATAGGCCTTGTCCTGGTCTGTGTTCACGATGGCTGCATCAAACAGGTGGCCAAAGTTCTGCTCCATCTCACGGGCCTTCTCGATGATGTCACGCAGCTCCTCTGGCTGATGTAGAGAAAGGGTTGGGGATAAAAAAAAAGGAACACTGAGCATGTTTCCCCAGGTTAGCTTGATGTTTTTCCTAGGCACTGTGCCTCTGCCTCGCTTGCTCTTTGGGGTTTTATGCTGGGTATCTGCAAAGCACTGACAACTGCTGATGTAAAAAGGGCTTCATAAAATACATTCGAATAATGATTGATTGCTAGATGTCAAGTGGATGAGCTTGACCAAGGCTTAGTAAACCAACCTTACTGACAGACAGGACCCTTCGGGGTCAAAACGATGGAGAAAACAGATATAGTGTTCGAAGGATTCAGTACCTTTGGGTTCTTGCTCTCTTTGGTCAGGAGGGCTCGCAACCGTTCTTGGGAGGGAGGAGCGATGAAGATAATGTAAGGCTTCAGATCCGAGCTACGCAGAGTCTTCAACGACTGGAGAGAGGGAGAGAACTCCCAGTCAGACACGGCAGCAACATAGACAATTTATGTTCTCTTATAATACCTCTTCTTTTCCCTCTGTCTGTCCTCCTCTCCCTCTCAACTCTCTATATTATTTCCTTCCCCCCCCCCCCTCACCTGTGTGTGCAGACAGAGCAGGCAGATCTTGCCCGTGTTGATGAGTTGGCGGACAGAGTCGGTGCTGGTTCCGTACAGGTTCTTCTCAAACTCTCCCGACTCAATGAACTTCCCCGCAGTGGCGTCCATGTCAAAGGCCTGGCGGGAGACAAAGTGGTAGTCTCTCCCACTCACCTCCACATCACGCCTGTTCCGCGTCGTGTCTGGAATGAGCAAAAATAAAACACATGATCAACATTTTTATTGCTTAAAAAAAAAAAAAAGAACAGGACAGAGGAAGGGATACAACAGACATTGACTGAAAAATCATATCTGGAATGAATACAAATGATCAAATTCTATACCCTCCAAATGTGTTGAGGAATATTAACTCCCTACAGCACAAAGACATTCTCATTGACCAGATGGTTTGCCCCTAAAACATCTAGAATCTTTACTACCTAGTACAAGGGATGCACAATATATCGGTAAACATATCAGAATCGGATGATATTAGCTAAAAATGCCAACAACGGTATCGGCCCGATGTCTAGTTTAACGCCGATGTGCAAACCCGATGTCAAAGCTGATGTGCATACCTATATAATGTACAGTTGAAGTCAGAAGTTTACATACACTTAGGTTGGAGTCATTAAAACTCGTTTTTCAACCACTCCACAAATGTTTTGTTAACAAACTATAGTTTTGGCAAGTCGGTTAGGACATCTACTTTGTGCATGACACAAGTAATTTTTCCAACAATTGCTTACAGACAGATTATTTCACTATATCACAATTCCAGTGGGTCAGAAGTTTACATACACTAAGCTGACTGTGCCTATAAACAGCTTGGAAAATTCCAGAAAATGATGTCATGGCTTTAGAAGCTTCTGATAGGCTAATTGACATAATTTGAGTCAATTGGAGGTGTACCTGTGGATGTATTTCAAGGCCTACCTTCAAACTCAGTGCCTCTTTGCTTGACATCATGGGAAAATCAAAAGAAATCAGCCAAAAAGTGAGATTTTTTTTTTGTAGACCTCCACAAGTCTGGTTCATCCTTGGGAGCAATTTCCAAAGCCCTCAAGGTACCACGTTCCTCTGTTTAAACAATAGTACGTAAGTATGAACACCATGGGACCACGCAGCCGTCATATCGCTCAGGAAGGAGACATGTTCTGTCTCCTAGAGATGAACGTACTTTGGTGCGAAAAGTGCAAATCAATCCCAGAACAGCAGCAAACCTTGTGAAGATGCTGGAGGAAACCGGTACAAAAGTATCTATATCCACAGTAAAACAAGTCTATATCGACATAACCTGAAAGGCCACTCAGCAAGGAAGAAGCCACTGCTCCAAAACCACCATAAAAAAGCCAGACTACTGTTTGCAACTGCACATGGGGACAAAGAGCATACATTTTTGGATAAATGTCCTCTGGTCTGAAGAAACAAAAATAGAACTGTTTCGCCATAATGACCATTGTTATTTTTGGAGGAAAAAGGGGGAGGTTTGCAAGCCGAAAAACACTATTCCAACCGTGAAGCATGGGGGTGGCAGCATCATGTTGTGGGGGTGCTTTGCTGCAGGAGGGACTGGTGCACTTCACAAAATAGATGGCATCATGAGGAGGAAAATTATGTGGATATATTGAAGCAACATCTCAAGACATCAGTCAGGAAGTTAAAGCTTGGTCGCAAATGGGCCTTCCAATTGGACAATGACCCCAAGCATACTTCCAAAGTAGTGGCAAAATGGCTTAAGGACAACAAAGTGAAGGTATTGGAGTGCCCATCACAAAACCCTGACCTAAATCCTATTGAAAATTTGTGGGCAGAACTGAAAAAGCATGTGCGAGCAAGGAGACCTACAAACCTGACTCAGTTACACCAGCTCTGTCAGGGGGAATGGGCCAAAATTCACCCAACTTATTGTGGAAGGCTACCCGAAATGTTTGACCTAAGTTAAACAATTTAAAGGCAATGCTACCAAATACTAATTGAGTGTATGTAAACTTCTGACCCACTGGGAATGTGATGAAAGAAATAAAAGCTGAAACAAATCATTCTCTACTATTATTCTGACATTTCACATTCTTAAAGTGGTGATCCTAACTGACCTAAGACAGGGAATTTTTACTAGGATTAAATGTCAGGAATTGTGAAAAACTGAGTTTAAATGTATTTGGCTAATGTGTATGTAAACTTCAGATTTCAACTGTAGGTACATGACGCCATGTAAAATTTTGCTCTACACGTGCAACACAGCATTCCTAACCTAGCCTACCCAGCATGTCTACAGTGTTGATCGAGTAATCAACAAGTCGAGCAGTCATTTGAAAGAATAAGATAATTTCAGCAAGACAACTCAAAGGCGAAATCCATTGACGCCAAGAGAATGGAATTCATTGCTCTTGATAATCAACCGTTCTCTGTCGTGGGTGATGTTGGTTTTCGTGACTGGTCGAGCCCCGGTACACATTAACATAACCAAGTGCGCTATTTTTCAAATGTTGCCTTACCAAGTTATACAGTAATAACTACACGACATACTATGGAAGGCCATTTGGGTCTTTGCGTGTCAAAAAATATATTTGACGAGTTAAATAAGCTTTTAATTTGCACAGTTCTATTATAGAATGTTTTGAATTTGCACGTGCAAGCCAAGCCACCACTACCATCAGTAGCACTGTCAAAGCTGTACAAAAACGTCTGCAAACAAGCAACCACGAACAATGTGTTTACAATACCGCGTTGGTAATAAAGTATTATTTGTTCGACCACAAACGTCTGGGGTAGCTAGCTAGCTTTACCTTGTGTGAGGGTTGAAAATATGCTTGGCCTATAATGGGGGTGTCTGTGTGTGCTGGAAGTAACATTTTGCAACATATGGTGTGACTAGCTGGAAGGCTGTGGTTAACCTTGAGTGGGAACAGTATGTTAAATGAGGACACATACATAGAAAAGAATGTTGCAAGGCGGGAACAGTATGTTGAGCTATTGAAACATGCATAGAAAACAATGAGGTAATCTGCAACGCCGGACAGCTGGAGCGCCTGGGGGCTGGGACCAGCCTGTGCGCCAACGATAGGCTGAGTAAGTCTAAACCACACTCAGCCTCTACTCTGACAGGCCAGCTCAGAAGCGGGAACTACCTCTGTCAGAAGTATATTAGAAGAACTTTGTCAGGAAACAAGTCAGTTCTCTGTTCTGCCCTGCGTGGTGTTACAGTGAACCCGTATATACGAAAATTGCATTTACCATTTATTGCTTGAATTTAATAAAAGTACTTATAGTATATTCAGTAACTTTGCATCACATTTTATCCTGATACCAGATTTGATTGACGCAACCCTAACACTTGGTACCTAGGTAGCACCAATACAACCAGCCTGAAAACAATGACCAGTAGAAACTGCAGTCATTTTTACTATCCTTAGCAATGATTTAGGAATTCTTGTGAATAAGTATTAGCTAGGTAGCCACTTGTTGTTCACCTATTGAAATTGAACTTCAGTTCATGAAAATAAATAGCTAGCCAGCCCAAAGCTAACGTTATAAGCAGCCAGCTAGCTGGCTAGTGAGGCTCGACCGGACAGGGTTATGTGTTGTGAAGCTAGCCACAATAAGGATTAGGCACAATAGTGGAATTTGCATAAAAGTACCCCTTTGAAAGTAATGCAGAAGGTTACAATTGGTGGAATCATGCCATATTTAGACTAGATAGGTTGAAATGTGAAATGGGTAACAGTCTACTCGGTGACACCCACAGAACACAACTGTTAAGAGTTGTAGCTCTTATCGCGGGACTGTGACATCACCTCCCCAGTCAGCCTATTGTGTGTATTGACATTCATATTGCACTGTATAGCTTTACCTAAGGATTGGGGAGCAATGAAATGGGGTATCAGTCTACTCAATACTCCTCCTCAGAGTTATCAGACCCAAACATCCATGCAGTATTGTTTTTCCTTGGGAATAGTGTTCAATACACATAATTCAATACACATAGGTTGACAATAAATGTGTGTCTCAATTCACAGTTGTTTCAGAGTCCCGCAATAAGAGCTACGATGCTAATGTTCTCTGGGTGTCACTGATCCACAAACCATAAGTAAGGCTGTACAGTGAAATAAGTATACTCCCAAAGAAATTCTAAAGTATAATACATTCAGTGTGATTTAAACAGATTTGTCAAATTAACAAATTATTGTCTTTTGTTGATTTTATATAACATTCCAACCTCATTTAGCATGATCTATTCAATTATGGCATAATTCTACTATTTGTATTAATTTGCATCACTGTCAATGACAGACTTATTTTGAAGGCTAACCGCAAAGTCCACTATTGTGGCTAATCCTTATTGTGGCTAGCTTCACATAGATGGGTCCGACCATTATTTTAGATGACACCTAGCTATATATTTAGCTAGCTAACTATAAGCTACTGAAACAGATTTGTCATTTTGCTATGTTTTTGGGGAAGAACATTGTTTGCATCCATTAGTTAGCTAGCTTCTTTTTTTTTAATGACCAGCACTGTAGGTGCGCGAGACAACTTTACCAGTGTCATAGCATACGTATCGATGAATTGTTGTGACATATGAAATACGAGTGATAATGTAATCAATGTGTAATAACTACATACAAAATGTATGAAGGAGTTAAATTATTATGTGATGTGCAGTCATATTCAGGTCCTGATTGGTCAACAAGCTTACTTGACACATCAGTGTTATTTGACGTGCATCTTTCTTGAAACGCAAAGACCCAAACGGCGTTCCATAGAAATCCTGGTTGAGAATGAAACGACTGAACAACGAAACAGCACAGCAAGTAAGTGAAAGAAATCGGTTTTGATTATGTTTTACTGGTAATGGGGACATACGTAAATGCTAACAAAATAACTTTTTGGTCAGTGTGGTGTGTGTGTGTGTAACCTTTATTTAACAAGGCAAGTCAGTTAAGAACAAATTCTTATTTACAATGACAGCCTACCCCAGCCAAACCCGGACGACGTTGGGACAATTGTGCGCCACCCTATGGGACTCCCAATCACGGCCAGATGTGATACAGCCTGGATTCGAACCAGGGACTGTAGTGACACCTCTTGCACTGAGATGCAGTGCCTTAGACTACTGCGTCCATGTGTGTGTTAACTATTTAACTGTACTAGAATGCTTAAAAGGCCGCTCAAATTTTAAATGTCGGTATCAGGTTTTTTTGTCAAGGAAAATATCGGATATCGTATCGACCAAAAATGTCATATGAGTGCATCATTACCTAGTACCCATTGTCTGGCGTCAGATGGTGTCACTCCTACGCAAAGCTCGTCCCTCAGTCGTCGCAGTACCTGACGTTTGACAATGGACTAGTACCTACATAGATCAGCCTGATAATACATGTACAGTGAATAAGTCCAAGAGAGAGTTTGAGGAAAGCCTTCAGGGAGCACTGAGGTGTGCAGGGGAAAGTTCACTCCTGAAAATAAACTTTGATCAATTTGACACTTACGTGGGACAGCTCCCCCAAATCTGTCTGGCTGGCTGGACAGCAGTCTCTGTCTCAAGTCGTTCTGCCCACAGTTGGGAGGACCAATCAGGGCGATGGGTCGCTTTCGATTGGCTGGCTGGTGGTAGAGCGCCATCTCCTCATAGGTCAGGATCTCCTCACTGTCGTTGTCTGGGGAGCAGCAGAGATACAGACAAAACAGGAACAAGACAGTTTTAGTTCAATTTCAAACACTATTCCTATCTTGGTATAATGAAAAAGACTTGAGCCTGAGAAAGGCCTCTAGCTGAAACGTCAACATTTATCCTGTTCTTGTCATTTCTTCTACTATATCTTGGGGTCATTCCAACCACAGTCCATTACAGAGAAAATACAAACTTTCCTAGTACATCGTCTTTTGGCTAAAGCAAGTGATCTCTCTTTCTCAGGCCTACGACTACTAGGGCTATTTTTTGCTCAGGTTATAAAATAGTAACCCGGGTATTAGAGATATGAGTAACAGTCAATAGTGATAAGGGAAGAGTAAGTGTGAATAACTTCACATGCATAATGCATAAGCATTAAAACAAGCACATTCCAATACCAGAGACAAACAGCCCCTCCAGCAACCAGTACTCATATTCACCAAGAGTTTCAGAGTAGTAGTGCTGATCTAGGATCAGGTCCACCGTGCCCAATATAATCTCATACACTATGATCTAAAAGACAAAACTGATCCTAGATCAGTACTCCTACTCAGACACTGAATACCCACATAGGGTCATTCTACACCAGTCTGTAAACATCTCTGCTACAGCACTACTACCACGCTCTACTTCCAGCCATCTGGTCCATAGGGAGTGGGACTAAGAGACTACGCACTCCGCACCAGCCATCCTAAACTGCACGACACCTGCAATATTCACTGAGTGTACAAAACAATACTAACATCTTCCTAATATTGAGTTGCACCCCCTTTGCCCTCAGAACAGCCTCAGTTGGTCAGGGCATGGACTCTACAAGGTGTCAAAAGCATTCCACAGGGATGTTGACTCCAATGCTTCCCACAGTTGTGTCAAGTTGGCTGGATGTCCTTAGGGTGGTGGACCATTCTTGATACACACAGGAAACTGTTGAGCATTAAAAAGCCAGCAGCGTTTCAATTCTTGACACAAACCGGTGTGCCTGGCACCTACTGTCATACTCCTTCCAAAAGGCACTTAAATATTTTGTCTGACCCATTAGGGTAAGAATGGCACACATACACAATCCATGTCTCAAGGCTTCAAAATCCTTCTTTAACCTGTCTCCTCCCCTTCATCTACACTGATTTGAAGTGGATTTAACAAGTGACATCAATAAAGGATCATAAAATTCACCTGGTCAGTCTATGTCATGGAAAAAGCATGGGTGTTTGTAAATGTACTTGGTGAATTCTTCTGAGCTGGCTTTACCATCATTCTGCTTGACGTTGTAAAGGAGCTTCTTCCTCTTCTTCTTGTTCTTCTTAGCACACCACAGCTTTCCCGACTTCTCAGGCTCTTTATCCTCTTCTATGGTCTGCTTCATGGCCTCTCTCTGCTGCTGGAAGCTCTTTCCTGCATTTTCAAAGAGAAGAGATGTTGTTAAACACGGTCTGATGACCTACATTAATGACCTGAAACTGGTCCAGTTTGTTGAGAGGCATTTTATTTATCCTTTAATTAACCAGAAAAGTCACATTCAGATTGACATATTTTTTTCAAGTCAGACCTGGCCAAGAAAGCAACACACACACACAAAAGTAAAAACTGCAAATAGCATAAGATAACTTTCAGAGGTTTCCAAGCAAAGTTCTCCTTAACAGTCCTTCAATCTGTGTAGAGGCTGGGTAGCGTACCTGGTACTAGCCCGGGCAGGGGCTAGTTGGGGTCAGGGTAGCGTACCTGGTACTAGCCCGGGCAGGGGCTAGTTGGGGTCAGGGTAGCGTACCTGGTACTAGCCCGGCCAGGGGCTGGTTGGGGTCAGGGTAGCGTACCTGGTACTAGCCCGGCCAGGGGCTGGTTGGGGTCAGGGTAGCGTACCTGGTACTAGCCCGGCCAGGGGCTGGTTGGGGTCAGGGTAGCGTACCTGGTACTAGCCCGGCCAGGGGCTGGTTTGGGTCAGGGTAGCGTACCTGGTACTAGCCCGGCCAGGGGTTGGTTGGGGTCAGGGTAGCGTACCTGGTACTAGCCCGGCCAGGGGCTGGTTGGGGTCAGGGTAGCGTACCTGGTACTAGCCCGGCCAGGGGCTGGTTGGGGTCAGGGTAGCGTACCTGGTACTAGCCCGGCCAGGGGCTGGTTGGGGTCAGGGTAGCGTACCTGGTACTAGCTCGGCCAGGGGCTGGTTGGGGTCAGGGTAGCGTACCTGGTACTAGCTCGGCCAGGGGCTGGTTGGGGTCAGGGTAGCATACCTGGTACTAGCCCGGCCAGGGGCTGGTACTAGCCCGGCCAGGGGCTGGTACTAGCCCGGCCAGGGGCTGGTACTAGCCCGGCCAGGGGCTGGTACTAGCCCGGCCAGGTGCTGGTTGGGGTCAGGGTAGCGTACCTGGTACTAGCCCGGCCAGGGGCTGGTTGGGGTCAGGGTAGCGTACCTGGTACTAGCCCGGCCAGGGGCTGGTTTGGGTCAGGGTAGCATACCTGGTACTAGCCCGGCCAGGGGCTGGTTGTCCTCGTCTCCGTCCCTGTAGGCCTGCCACCAGTTGGGGTCGTCCTGGCTGATGATGTGGAGGATATCTCCCTTCTGGAAGCACAGGCCCAGTTCCCTGCACGGCACGTACGGGTCATCAGACGGGTCGTAGTCAAAGTGAGCCTTCACATGGACCTGGTGGAAAAGAGGACACAAGACATTACCTTAGTTTTTCTAGTTAATCTATACTGTATATTCTAGAATTACATTAAGATTCACATTTGTAAATATGGTCATGTAGCAGATGCTCTAATTAAGCAATAAGGCCCGAGAAGGTCTGTTATATTTGCCATATACCACAAACCCCCGAGGTGCATTATTGCTATTATAAACTGGTTACCAAAGTAATTAGAGCAGTAAAAATAAATGTTTTGTCATACAATCTGATATACCATGGCTGTCAGCCAATCAGTATTCTGGGCTCGAACCACCCAGTTTATAATCCAAAACAATGTAGTGTTCATAAGGACATATTCAGTATGTGGTGGCCCATGTGGGAATCAAAGCAACATTGGCTATGGGTCAGAACCATGCTGTCCAACCCACTAAGAACCATTGGAACTTGGAACAGTGTGATTGCTACAGACAGACGGACATCACAGCTGAGAGGAGAGGTGGTCGGAGATGGAGATGTGTCTGTACTCCCCAGTCTCTGATGGGCGGGGTTTTGGTCTGTACTCACCACAGTCTCTGCTGGGCGGGGTTTTGGTCTGTACTCACCACAGTCTCTGCTGGGCGGGGTTTTGGTCTGTACTCACCACAGTCTCTGATGGGCGGGGTTTTGGTCTGTACTCACTACAGTCTCTGATAGGTGGGGGTTTGCTCTGTACTCACCAGTCTCCTTGATGGGGTTTTTGATCTGTACTCATCACAGTCTCTGATGGGCGGGGGGTTTGATCTGTACTCCCCACAGTCTCTGATGGGCGGGGGGTTTGATCTGTACTCCCCACAGTCTCTGATGGGCGGGGGGTTTGATCTGTACTCCCCACAGTCTCTGATGGGCGGGGGGTTTGATCTGTACTCCCCACAGTCTCTGATGGGCGGGGGTTTGGTCTGTACTCCCCACAGTCTTTGATGGGTGGGGGTTTGGTCTGTACTCCCCACAGTCTTTGATGGGTGGGGGTTTGGTCTGTACTCCCCACAGTCTTTGATGGGTGGGGGTTTGGTCTGTACTCCCCACAGTCTTTGATGGGTGGGGGTTTGGTCTGTACTCCCCACAGTCTTTGATGGGTGGGGGTTTGGTCTGTACTCCCCACAGTCTTTGATGGGCGGGGGTTTGGTCTGTACTCCCCACAGTCTTTGATGGGCGGGGGTTTGGTCTGTACTCCCCACAGTCTTTGATGGGCGGGGGTTTGGTCTGTACTCCCCACAGTCTCTGCTGGGCGAGGGTTTGGTCTGTACTCCCAACAGTCTCTTTGATGAGCGAGGGTTTGGTCTGTACTCCCCACAGTCTCTTTGATGGGCGAGGGTTTGTTCTGTACTCCCCACAGTCTCTTTGATGAGCGAAGGTTTGGTCTGTACTCCCCACAGTCTCTTTGATGGGCGAGGGTTTGGTCTGTACTCCCCAGTCTCTTTGATGGGCGGGGGTTTGGTCTGTACTCACCACAGTCTCTCTGATGGGCAGGGTTTTGGTCTGTACTCACCACAGTCTTTGATGGGTGGGGGTTTGGTCTGTACTCCCCACAGTCTCTGATAGGTGGGGGTTTGCTCTGTACTCACCAGTCTCCTTGATGGGGGTTTTGATCTGTACTCATCACAGTCTCTGATGGGTGGGGGTTTAATCTGTACTCACCAGTCTCCTTGATGGGGGTTTTGAATCTGTACTCACCACAGTCTCTGATGGGCGGGGGTTTGGTCTGTACTCCCCACAGTCTTTGATGGGCGGGGGTTTGGTCTGTACTCCCCACAGTCTTTGATGGGCGGGGGTTTGGTCTGTACTCCCCACAGTCTTTGATGGGTGGGGGTTTGGTCTGTACTCCCCACAGTCTTTGATGGGTGGGGGTTTGGTCTGTACTCCCCACAGTCTTTGATGGGTGGGGGTTTGGTCTGTACTCCCCACAGTCTTTGATGGGTGGGGGTTTGGTCTGTACTCCCCACAGTCTTTGATGGGTGGGGGTTTGGTCTGTACTCCCCACAGTCTTTGATGGGTGGGGGTTTGGTCTGTACTCCCCACAGTCTTTGATGGGTGGGGGTTTGGTCTGTACTCCCCACAGTCTTTGATGGGTGGGGGTTTGGTCTGTACTCCCCACAGTCTTTGATGGGTGGGGGTTTGGTCTGTACTCCCCACAGTCTTTGATGGGTGGGGGTTTGGTCTGTACTCCCCACAGTCTTTGATGGGTGGGGGTTTGGTCTGTACTCCCCACAGTCTTTGATGGGTGGGGGTTTGGTCTGTACTCCCCACAGTCTTTGATGGGTGGGGGTTTGGTCTGTACTCCCCACAGTCTTTGATGGGTGGGGGTTTGGTCTGTACTCCCCACAGTCTTTGATGGGTGGGGGTTTGGTCTGTACTCCCCACAGTCTTTGATGGGTGGGGGTTTGGTCTGTACTCCCCACAGTCTTTGATGGGTGGGGGTTTGGTCTGTACTCCCCACAGTCTTTGATGGGTGGGGGTTTGGTCTGTACTCCCCACAGTCTTTGATGGGCGAGGGTTTGGTCTGTACTCCCCACAGTCTTTGATGGGCGAGGGTTTGGTCTGTACTCCCCAGTCTCTTTGATGGGCGAGGGTTTGGTCTGTACTCACCACAGTCTCTTTGATGGGCGAGGGTTTGGTCTGTACTCACCACAGTCTCTTTGATGGGCGAGGGTTTGGTCTGTACTCACCAGTCTCTTTGATGGGCGGGGGTTTGGTCTGTACTCACCACAGTCTCTTTGATGGGCGAGGGTTTGGTCTATACTCCCCACAGTCTCTTTGATGGGCGAGGGTTTGGTCTGTACTCACCAGTCTCTTTGATGGGCGGGGGTTTGGTCTGTACTCCAGTCTCTTTGATGGGCGGGGGTTTGGTCTGTACTCACCACAGTCTCTTTGATGGGCGAGGGTTTGGTCTGTACTCACCACAGTCTCTTTGATGGGCGGGGGTTTGGTCTGTACTCACCAGTCTCTTTGATGGGCGGGGGTTTGGTCTGTACTCACCACAGTCTCTTTGATGGGCGAGGGTTTGGTCTGTACTCACCACAGTCTATTTGATGGGCGGGGGTTTGGTCTGTACTCACCACAGTCTCTTTGATGGGTGGGGGTTTGTTCTGTGAGCTGGGGATAAGGATGAAGGTCAGGGTGCCGTGCATTTCGGCCAGGATGTCGAAGACCTCGTTGACGTCCTTCCCTCTGATCTCCACTCCGTTGATCTCCAGAACCTCGTCTCCTTCATGCAGCAGCCCGCTGCGCTCCGCCGCCCCGCCCTTCACGATGCGGCTTATTACCACGGTATCCATGTCGTTACGCACTGTCGCACCCTGCCGCACATACACAGGGTGAGGAACAGAGGTTAGTGATAGATACAGGAGGGATTCAACTTTTCTTATATGAGAGATGTCGGCTTTGTCTGAAAAGTGTACATTCATTCAAATGTATTTTATAAAGCCCTTTTTACATCAGCAGCTGTCAAAAAGTGCTATACAGAAACCCAGCCTAAAACCTATATACAAGCGGTCAAATCCTCGATTCCTCCCGTACTTGATTCGTCGCTACACTCTCAAAGCTCATTGGGGGGGATCCCGAAGGGAGGGACCTTGGCGCATCTCCTCCAATAAGCTTTGAGAGAGGAATTGAGAAAACAAAGACTGGAAGAACCGAGGATTTGACAGCTGGGACTTTTCAGACAGCCTTTGTCTACTCATATGATGATTCATGACTGTTGGTGTGTTTTAAAGGAGTCTCTCTCACCAGTGGGATGTCCCTGGCCTTCTCCATGCGGACTATCTTGACAGTCTCCCCTCCCCACTGGGTGAGAGCCTCACAGGGGTCAGGGGTCAGGGGCTCCATCTGCATCTCCTGCTCCGCAACACAGTCATGGGCCAGAAGCACCGCCTGGGGAGGTACAGGGGACATAGGGTTAGCCTTACTGGGTTAACTAACCAGACTCTAGCTGCTAGAGGGTTGGATGCAGAGACACAGGTTAGACTGGCACACCAAGACACAGACGCCATACAGTCATGGGCCAGCAGTACCTACTGGGAAGGGACAGGGGACACAGGGGATGTGCTGGTCAGAATTACTGGGTTAACTAGACACTTTTATAGGAAACACAACATCACTTCCTCCCTATCCTCTCTCCACCAAACAGCCACTGGCCAGCAGCACTGAAAGGCACAGAGAGCACCAGTCATACATTCTGGGTTAACTACTAGACTTTAACAATATGCACACACACCAACTCAGTGGCCTTGTGGTTAGTGTCCGGCCTAACGTAGGGGTTCGATCCCCGGTCGAGTCACACCTCTCCGCTTGCCAGTCAGCTTTAAGGAGATGGATTGGGGGGTAAGGCCATGTGAAAGACGAGCATCATTTCTAGTGGGTGTACTTGTACATCAAGCTGCCTCACTCTACAGAAACAGGAGATATGCTCCTGCCCCTATGGGCGGTTCTGGCTCAGACAAGGCTTACTTGAAGATAACAATCAGACTTAGTAGGTTAACTTTCAGGGACTTGAAAAGTAAACACACAGGCAGATATAGGCACATGAACGCACGCATCCACACCCACAGAGACCTGTCTAACAGTACTGTAGTCATTACTTCCAGAGCCCCTTGCTATTCTTCTATTTCCTGCCCTGAACCTTAGTCACTGCTCTAGCCGGCCACCACCCGGTACTCTACCCTGCAGCCTAGAGACTGCTGTACATAGAGTCATGGAACACTGGTCACTTTAATAATGTTTACATGCTGTTTCACCCACTTTATATGTATACACTGTATTCTAGTCAAGGCTCATCCTATATTTATTTTCTAGATTATGTGTGTATTTTTATTACAAGGTACTACTGCACTGTTGCACCTAGAAACACAAGCATTTCGCTGCACCTGCGATAACATCTGCAGATCTGTTTACGTGACCAATAAACTTTGATTTGATTCATGTGGAAGGAAGAAAATCCAGGAGGAGAAACATGATAAGAAACCTTCAGTAAGTAGTAACAGACTAACAGCCATATCATCCCTTGGGGAGAAAGGCCTGGTTAGTTACCTCACTAGGTCTACCTTCTTCCTCTCCTCCATCCTCCTGTGTGTTGGGTCATGTTCAGTAGGGCACACAGTAGCAAAACATTCAGGTAGTACCTCCCTTATCAATCTGTTTCAAACCGTCCCTCCCTACTGAACATGCACTGGTCTCAGAGGAGCAGCAGCATCACTGGCCTCCCGAGTGGCGCAGCGGTCTAAGGCACTGCATTGAAGTGCTAGAGACGTCATTAGAGACCCTGGTTTGATTCCAGGCTGTGTCACAACCGGCCGTGATCAGGAGTCCCAAAGGGTGGCGCACAATTGGTTCAGTGTTGTCCAGGTTAGGGGAGGGTTTGGCAGGGGTAGGCCGTAATTGTAAATAAGAATTTGTTCTTAACGGACTTGCCTAGTTAAATAAAATAAAAAAATAATTGTAGATGTGGGGAACAGAGACAAGTCTGAGTGTAAGGGAAAGGTAGAAGTGTACAGTGCTCAGGGGAAGACAGCTTGGTCACATTGCAGAAGAAGTGTACAGGGGAAGACAGCTTGGTCACATTGCAGAAGAAGTGTACAGGGCTCAGGGGAAGACAGCTTGGTCACATTGCAGAAGAAGTGTACAGGGCAAGACAGCTTGGTCACATTTCAGAAGAAGTGTACAGTGCTCAGGGGAAGACAGCTTGGTCACATTGCAGAAGAAGTGTACAGTGCTCAGGGGAAGACAGCTTGGTCACATTGCAGAAGAAGTGTACAGTGCTCAGGGGAAGACAGCTTGGTCACATTGCAGAAGAAGTGTACAGGGCTCAGGGGAAGGCAGCTTGGTCACATTGCAAAAGAAGTATACAGTGCTCAGGGGAAGGCAGCTTGGTCACATTGCAGAAGAAGTGTACAGGGCTCAGGGGAATGCAGCTTGGCCATATAGTATAAACGCAGAGGAAGGATGTGGGAGAGAGATTAGGAGCCAACAGCTGAATCAACACACTCCTGACCTGAACAAACTCTAGCCCTGAGAGCCAGGGGGATACGGGTTATGCCGAGGGGGATACGGGTTATGCCGAGGGGGATACGGGTTATGCCGAGGGGGATACGGGTTATGCCGAGGGGGATACGGGTTGTGCCGAGGGGGATACGGGTTGTGCCGAGGGGGATACGGGTTGTGCCGAGGGGGATACGGGTTGTGCCGAGGGGGATACGGGTTATGCCGAGGGGGATATGGGTTATGCCGAGGGGGATACGGGTTATGCTGGGACGGAGCCGCAGGTACGACAGAGACACAGCGGTTACACACAGAGACACATAATTCGTCATTCCAGTAGGAATGGATGGAAGCCTCACCTGGATATGTGGTGAGGAGAGCAGGGTGTTGAGCTCCAAACCCTCCTTGTGTTGGCTGTTATGAACCATAGACTGGACCTGAAGATGAACACACAGGAAGAAAGATGAGGGATAGGAGTCACGCCCGGAAACACATCTAATGATTTACAGCTGTTCTCTCCGATCAAAGAAATGGATCAAAAAGTAACGCATCTACAGAAAGGTTTGAAGTACACTGCTCAAAAAAATAAAGGGAACACTTAAACAACACAATGTAACTCCAAGTCAATCACACTTCTGTGAAATCAAACTGTCCACTTAGGAAGCAACACTGATTGACAATACATTTCACATGCTGTTGTGCAAATGGAATAGACAAAAGGTGGAAATTATAGGCAATTAGCAAGACACCCCCAATAAAGGAGTGGTTCTGCAGGTGGTGACCACAGACCACTTCTCAGTTCCTATGCTTCCTGGCTGATGTTTTGGTCACTTTTGAATGCTGGCGGTGCTTTCACTCTAGTGGTAGCATGAGATGGAGTCTACAACCCACACAAGTGGCTCAGGTAGTGCAGCTCATCCAGGATGGCACATCAATGCGAGCTGTGGCAAGAAGGTTTGCTGTGTCTGTCAGCGTAGTGTCCAGAGCATGGAGGCGCTACCAGGAGACAGGCCAGTACATCAGGAGACGTGGAGGAGGCCGTAGGAGGGCAACAACCCAGCAGCAGGACCGCTACCTCCGCCTTTGTGCAAGGAGGAGCACTGCCAGAGCCCTGCAAAATGACCTCCCGCAGACCTTTCCGTGCAGGACGTTTGGCATTTGCCAGAGAACACCAAGATTGGCAAATTCGCCACTGGCGCCCTGTGCTCTTCACAGATGAAAGCAGGTTCACACTGAGCACATGAGCACATGTGACAGACGTGTCTGGAGTCTGGAGACGCCGTGGAGAACGTTCTGCTGCCTGCAACATCCTCCAGCATGACCGGTTTGGCGGTGGGTCAGTCATGGTGTGGGGTGGCATTTCTTTGTGGGGCCACACAGCCCTCCATGTGCTCGCCAGAGGTAGCCTGACTGCCATTAGGTACCGAGATGAGATCCTCAGACCCCTTGTGAGACCATATGCTGACACATGCACATTTGTGGCCTGCTGGAGGTCATTTTGCAGGGCTCTGGCAGTGCTCCTCCTTGCACAAAGGCGGAGGTAGCGGTCCTGCTGCTGCGTTGTTGCCCTCCTACGGCCTCCTCCACGTCTCCTGATGTACTGGCCTGTCTCCTGGTAGCGCCTCCATGCTCTGGACACTACGCTGACAGACACAGCAAACCTTCTTGCCACAGCTCGCATTGATGTGCCATCCTGGATGAGCTGCACTACCTGAGCCACTTGTGTGGGTTCTAGACTCCGTCTCATGCTACCACTAGAGTGAAAGCACCGCCAGCATTCAAAAGTGACCAAAACATCAGCCAGGAAGCATAGGAACTGAGAAGTGGTCTGTGGTCACCACCTGCAGAACCACTCCTTTATTGGGGGTGTCTTGCTAATTGCCTATAATTTCCACCTGTTGTCTATTCCATTTGCACAACAGCATGTGAAATTTATTGTCAATCAGTGTTGCTTCCAAAGTGGACAGTTTGATTTCACAGAAGTGTGATTGACTTAGAGTTACATTGTGTTGTTTAAGTGTTCCCTTTATTTTTTTGAGCAGTGTAAATAAATATTTCCACCCATTTGATACAATAGGCTACATTTGTTCACCAGATTAGAGGGCATAGGGTTTGTGTTAAAACATTTAGTTGACTGGTTTTCATTTTTCCTTGTGGGGTGAAAGTGAGTTATTCTAAGAGCTGGTGATCCATGCTCTGCTGATGGGCCTTCAAAAGGCCTTTAGAGCAGCCCCAGCCCCAGGCCATGCAGGCCCCTAGCCATGCAGGCCCAGCCCCAGCCACAGGCCCAGGCCCAGGCCATGCAAGCAGAATAGTAAAATAACCAGTGAGTTCACAGCCTAGGCCCCAGGTTCAGCTTGGGTTATGTTCATTAGGGCACGCAGCAGAATGACAGAATGTTTTGCAATGCTAATGAGCGTTTCTTATTGGTTACAGACGCCTTTTAAAGATCCTATGCACTAGATTCATAACATATCATACAAATTGCAACAAAAACATACATACAGATGTGCTCAAATGTGTTGGTACCCTTACAGCTCATTGAAATAATGCTTCATTGCTCCTGAAAAGAGATGACATTAAAAGCTATTTTATCATGTATACTTGCATGCCTTTGGTATGTAGAATAGAATAAAGCAAAGAAGCTGTGAAAATAGATGAATTATTGCTTATTCTACAAAGATATTCTAAATTGGCCTGGAAACATTTGTTGGTACCCCTTACGAAAGATAATAATTGGATTATAGTGATATTTCAAACTAATTAGTATCACGCACGTCTCCAATCTTGTAAATCAGTCATTCAGCCTATTTAAATGGACAGAAGTAGTCACTGAGCAGTTTGATATCATTGTGTGTACCACACTGAACATGGACCAGAGAAAGCAAAGGAGAGATTTGTCTGGAGAAGGCACCCATCAAACCTGAGACAGCTGGAGCAGTTTGCTCAGGAAGAGTGGGCCAAACTAGCGGTTAACAGGTGCAGAAGTCTCATTGAGAGCTACAGAAAACGTTTGATTGCAGTGATTGCCTCTAAAGGTTGTGCAACAAAATATTAGGTTAAGGGTCCCATCATTTTTGGCAATACCATTTACATTTGTTTTATTACTTACAATATTATGTAAAAAAATAAATAATCTAAAGCAAAGTCTGATTTCTGTTAAATATGGAATAAACAATGGTGGATGCCAATTACTTTTGTCAGTTTCAAATTATTTCAGAGAAAATTGTGCATTCTTCGTTTTTTGTGGAGGGGTACCAACAAATTTGAGCCCGCCTGCCCGTCCGTCCCATATGAAATGGATGACGTTGTACACAATACAATGGGGACCACTTTTGGCTTGTGAGCATCACTCTCAGAACTACTGGCTGAAATTATACAAAAGTTACATTTTAGGGCCTCCCAGGTGGCGCAGTGGTCTAGGGCACTGCATCGCAGTGCTAGCTGTGCCACCAGAGACTAGGTTCACGGCCAGGCTGTCGCAGCCGGCCGCGACCGGGAGGTCCGTGGGGCGACGCACAATTGGTCTAACGTCGTCTGGGTTAGGGAGGGTTTGGCCGGTAGGGATATCTTTGTCTCATCGCGCACCAGCGACTCCTGTGGCGGGAGGGGCGCAGTGCGCGCTAGCCTGGTAGCCAGGTGCACGGTGTTTCCTCCGACACATTGGTACGGCTGGCTTCTGGGTTGGAGGCGCGCTGTGTTAAGAAGCAGTGCGGCTTGGTTGGGTTGTGTCTCGGAGGACACATGGCTTTCGACCTTCGTCTCTCCCGAGCCCGTACGGGAGTTTTAGCGATGAGACAAGATAGTAATTACTAACAATTGGATACCACGAGATTGGGGAGAAAAAAGGGGTAAAAAAAATAATTACAATAAAAAAATTAAAAAAAAAATACATTTTAGCCAGTCAAGACAAAATCCCTCCTTTCCTGTCAACTAAGCCCAACACTAATCCTATGGGAGGTGGGGTTTTACAAGAGTGGACACAGGCAGAAAACACCCCTCACTTAATTGGTCTCCTCCAGAGCTAGGCTAATCCCACTATGGTGTTGTTTGTGTCTCTAGTATTAGGTATACTCTGGTGACGTGGTTCACATGAGGACTGGCCAATAGGACACTCCGTACATAGGAAAGACCCCCCCCCCAGTCCCTCCCTCTTTGAACCCTGGTGGCACTGGCTCCCTGTCAGGGACTCAGTAGATAATGATGCAGCCTCAGCGAGACAGAGAGCGAGAGAAAGAGAAAGCGCAAGAGAAAGAGACAGAGACAGAGACAGAGACACGCACAGTGTATCTGCAGGTTCCATCAAGTTGAATTTAAGACCCTTTTAATGCAATTTAATACCAATTTTGAGGTCTGCATGTGCCATAAACCTGCTAATATTCCCATATTTCTTCATGCTGTCACCAATAGAAAACATGTATAGGCTAATCATCTTCTAATGGCACTAATATATTTGGTGCTAATTCACCAGCTGGTTAAGTAGAAAGTAGAGAGTCAAAACACATGAGCTAAATCACTACCTCTAAATCTAATTTACACTGGAAGTAGCCATATTAAATCTAACAGCAAAGTCATTATTCATGTCCTAAAAAACACATCTGTCATAGCCTAATACCCAATGCTCATTTCGCACGCTCCATATCTCAAATTCATATCAATATCTCAGTTGTAATATAGACAGCTGAGAAAAATCTACCTGCAAAGCTGAGAACATCCTCTCTTCAACTATAACAAGCATTACCAGGGCCTAAAACTAACTTTTTTGTATACCAGCCAATGTGGCAGTTAGATTATTTTTTAAACTACTTGCACTCTAATTTTTTACCAGGCAAAATATTTGTTTCCACAATTACACTAAATAAATAAATGATGAGCATGCTTAGTAATGTTTCAAAAAGAAGAAATGTATTACCAGTCAGCAGTAATGTGGTATATTGCTCAATTTAATTTAATATTCAGTGACTAGAGGATTTTAACAAAAATGTTTAGCCGCCCCTTTAAGGTTACCTTGGTAACAGGGCCACTCGAGTCATCAGTGTGCCTGTGAGAATGCCACTAGGAGAAGCCAACTGTCTCTTTTTGATTGCAGTGGGAGCAAACTCAAACATTGAAAAGCAACCTAACATCTGAACAAAACAATGTAAACAGTCAAGAAACACAAGTCTCACTTTAGTAGACTTGAGGAAATTAGACCAACTTTTATGCCTGTGCCCATTGCTTCTAAAAACAAGTGTTGCTGCGTGAGGTGGGATAGTTATAACATTAGGATTCAGATTTATTTGTGAATTACCAGATATGAAACAGAAAACAGCAGAAATACTTTGAAAACAAGCTACTGCAGCATTTACTTAGCTTTAATTCACAACTCTCACTTGACAATTAAATACTCACACTGTTGAGCCCAGAGTGTTACCACGCGCCAGTGTGGCTGGTGAATGAAACATTGTTACCCGGCAATGCCAAAATCTACCTGTGTTAATTTTAGGTCCTGAGTATTACACAGTATAGCTGTTTTTGTTATAGCTAGAATCAGAAGAGATGTTTTTCTTCTATAGGAACACAGTGGGAAAGGCAGTAAAATGTGGCCTTGCTCATTATCACTGCAGCAGGCTCCAGCAAAACAGGCACATGGGCAGGGCAGACAATTTCTTTACAGGAATTATGAAGATAATGCACTTTACTGTTTGACCAATTATTTAATAGCTAAAAAGTTAACTAGCTAGCTAACAAGTGAGCTACCTAGCCAAGCTACAAGCATTGTTTTGAATTGGCTTTCCATTTTGTAGCCTACCTCACTTGCTGTGCTCTCATCTGGCAACAGCCGCGAGAGCGCGAGAGAGACAGACAGAGCCAGCCAGCCAGCGACAGACAGACCGAGACACAGCCGGCCAGAGACACAGCCGGCCAGAGATTAGGATCTGGCTAAAAATACTTGAATCGGTTATAGAACCCATTGCTCTCTATGGTTGTGGGGTCTGGGGTCCACTCACCAACCAAGAGTGGGACAAAATGGGACAAACACCAAATTGAGACTGCATGCAGAATTCTGTAAAAACATTCTGTGTACAAAGTAAAACACCAAATAATGCAACCAGAGCCGATTCCCGCTAATTATTAAAATCCAGATGAGCTGTTAAATTCTACAACCACCTAAAAGGAAACGATTCCCAAACCTTCCATAACAAAGCCCTCACATACATAGGTGAACCTGGAGAAGCTTCCCCTCAGCCAGCTGGTTCACAAACACAAACAGACCCCACAGAGCAACACAATTAGACCAAAGCAAATCATGAGAAAACAAAAAGAAAATCAACAAAAATAACTGACCAAACTGGAATGCTATTTGGCCCTTAACAGAGAGTAAACAGTAGCAGAATATCTGACCACTGACTCAAAATTAAGGAAGGTTTTGACTATGTACAGACTCGGTGAGCATAGCCTTGCTATTGATAAAGGCCGCCATCGCCTGTCTTCTCTTGAGAGCCAGGTCTGCCTATGTGCACACTGCCTACAAAATGAGGTGGAAACCAAGCTGCACTTCCTAACCTCCTGACCAAATGTATGACCATAGAGACACATATTTCCCTTAGATCACACAGACAAAGATTTTAAAACAAATTCAATCTTGATAAAATCCCCTATCTATTGGATGAAATACCACAGTGTGCAATCACAGCAGCAAGATGTGTGACCTGTTGCCACAAGAAAAGGGCAACCAGTGAAGCACAAATATAACCTATATTTATCTGTTTATTTAATTTTCCTTTCATACTTCAACTATTTGCACATTGTTACAACATGAATATTATAACATTTGAAAGGTCTATATTATTTAACCTTTTGTGAGAGTAATGTTTACTGTTAATTTCAGATTTATTTCCCTTGTTTATTTCACTTTTGTTTGTCTATTTCAATTGCTTTGTCAATGTAAACATATGTTTCCCATGCCAATAAAGCCCTTTGATTTGAATTGAGAGAAAGGCAGACAGAGATAGTGAGAGAGTGCACGAGGCCCTATTGTGAGTTTCCCGTCTAGTCCAGGTCAGTGAGTTTGAGTTGTTGATAAGTTTGGGCTTTAATGATGGGGCGAGCTGAGTACAAGAGGTGTTCTGTGCTGCTGGCTGGGGCAGAATGGGCAGAATGAGAGGACAGGAGTTTATTATGGTGTCTCATTAACACTTCACAATACAGTGATTCCAGGCATAGAGGCTTTCTCCTCAATCAAGCTTCATTAGTGGACAAAACATACAAAAAGACATTTGAAGTACTTTGGCGAGGTCCATTTAAAAGCTCTTACACTGCACAAACTCTGCTGAACTTCAAGCTCACGGCTAGTAGGCTACCTAATTCAGGCAAAAGTTTCTACAACTCCTACAAAACATACTCGATTGCTTGTGTGCATCTTAGTGTGTGCATGCGCACACACACTCACACATATACATACATATATGTGTGTGTGTGTGCACGCGAGTCTCAGTGTGTGTGCATGTGGTATATATTCCTGTCATTGTGTCACACAGATCCTCCCCAGTCCTTAACTCTTGGCCTGTTAGCTTGGCCTCAGATCAAGTGTGTATCCCTCTCATTTCCTTCTGTTCTAGTTCCCATGAAGTCTGAGGTGGGGGCTCAGCCAAAGACCAGTGGAGCGACGCACAAGTTGATTTGGAATTGAGTATACAGGAGCACTAACCCCTACTGCCTCATTCTACCCTCAGACCCTTCCCCAGCCCCACACCATTCTCCTCCCCAGCACCAACCTCTTCCCCCCTGGGCCCAAACCAACCTCTTCCCCCCTGGGCCCAAACCAACCTCTTCCCCCCCGGGCCCAAACCAACCTCTTCCCCCCCGGGCCCAAACCAACCTCTTCCCCCCCGGCCCCAAACCAACCTCTTCCCCCCCGGCCCCAAACCAATCTCTTCCCCCCCGGCCCCAAACCAACCTCTTCCCCCCCGGCCCCAAACCAACCTCTTCCCCTAGACCTACTCAATACGCTCCAGGTACAAGTTGCCCACAGGCAACAGATCCTAAGGTCAGCTTACTCCTCCGGAAATCCTACCCTATCCTAACCATTCTAATGCAAAACACAAAACTGTCTCTGGATCAGCCCCCCCCCCCCCCTTTCCTCCTGAGCCAGTTCATGTGCTGAGCCACATCTGATCTAGGATCAGTTCTTTCTACGCAAACCTTACCCTTAACCCTGACGTAGTAATACCCCAAACTGACTGAGATCAGCATCTAGGTGTCATCTCCTGGGGCAGGCCCTGAGCGCGGTGTGTGTAGGGAATAATCAATGAGGGGCTGTGCGTTCTGTGGGAAATAACGCACAACGTTGAAGGTGTCTGCCACATCACACTTGCTAAGACGGCTAAAATCTGCACGCAAGCTGATCAACAACTGCAACAATGTATTTGAGAGACAAGTGATCATTGTGGAACTTTATGTTTTAAATAAACATTGGAAAGAAATATAGTTTACATGCTGTCAACAATCTAATCCAACCCTCTCTGTTTTGTCCCATAGTTGCCCAGGCGTCGGTTTGTTGCTAAATAACCACTAAGAGTGGGGAAGGGTGGGCTGGGCCGGTTCACGTGCTGCTGTGAGATCTGTAAGCCCTGATCGATGATCAGTTTACCCTAACCTGACCCGTTCTAATCAGAACACCCCAAACTGACTCCAGATCAGGACTCACCTCGTGTGCCAGGCCCTGAGCACGGTCTGTGTGTGGGAAGGGCGGGCTGGGCCTGTTCATGTGCTGGGCCACAGCGTTGTGGATGTTGAAGGCCTTCTGGAAGTCAGTCTTCTGGACCAGCTGCAGCACCAGCTCCACGTCCTCCTGACTCTGGCCGTCAGACAGGCAGTGCTGCACCTGCTTCAGGGACATCAGCAGCTCCTCCAACTCTGTACGGAGGAAAGTGAGTCAGGCATACATATACTGTACTGACAGGTCACCCATAGAAATACAGTACACAAAAGCCAGACACACATGCAGAAAAAAATAACAGTGAACTCAAAGGGACTATGGTCAAGACAGGATATTAATAGCTGGGATACAACTCCAAAATTAATCAAATTCTTCAATCTAACCAGCTCTCTCAAATCCAGACCCCTCTTTCAGGCATATCTGTCCAGTGTAAGTAATACCAAAATAAGGAGAGTGTTGGTGTGTCAAAGGGGGTGTGTTATTAGGAGGCTAATGTCATCTCATCTGATGGAGGACCTACTTTCTCTCTCCATATAGTTTTTTTAGGCCAGGCGGGCTACGCGACCCGTTAGGCCAGGCGGGCTACGCGACCCGTTATTAACTTGTCAGGAAGAGTGGTAGAGCAGGCCAAGAACAGGAGACGGGGCACCCACTCAGGGAGAGAGAGCAGCCATTGTAGCCTGGTTCAGAATGTTTTGGAACAGACTTTTTAATTAATGTCCCCTCACAGGGTCCCCCCCGCCTCCCCGAGGATCACTCACACAGAGCTTTAGAACAGGAATGCACCCACCATAGGCCTACAGACTAGGGGGTGTTGTGTGTCATTCATAAGCCTACTTGGAACAGTGAACTTGGGTTAAGAGACTGAGGGAAAGCCACAGACCGACACAAAGGATACATGTGTACTGAGAGAAAAGAGATGGATGATTATAAAAGCTAGAGATGTCAAGGTCAGGGCTATTAAGCTGTAATTTTAGTCTGGTTGATGTCATGTGTCTGTCTGATGTGTTGATGCTGCAGCTTGGTCCAGGCCTCTCTTGAAGAGATGTTTATCTCAACAAGACTAACCTGGTTAAATAAAAGGTTAAATGATAGCTCTATGCTGTTCTGACAGCTCTATGCTGTTCTGACAGCCCTAGAGGTGTATTCTGAATTCTAGATGGACCCCCCCCCCCCACTCCTGTAAATCTAAAAAGATCAACTTAAGCAAAATGGCACTTCCTTCACCACACTATCTGAGCAGTAATGTTGCCATACTTACATAGTGTGGTTGATTTTAAATTCAGCAGGACACAACCACCAACTTGTTAGAACTTTATCTTGGCTAGTGACCAGAGACTGATGCCAAACAACTGGCACTTAATATAACATTTAATATTGTATATCTTTGTTCTCATATTCAGTCCTACTCACCCAGTAGAGTGGGGGCCCCCAGGTTGGGTGGCAGTCCCAGTGGCCCTCCAGGGCCCTCGATGGGGTCGAAGGTGGGGTTATCGATGCCCACCTTGGGGTTCTGAGACAGCTTCTTGAGCCGTATGGAGGCAGTCAGATCCAGCTCCTGTCTGTTCCTGCCCTCCTCCTCCTTCCTCCTCCTCAGGTCTTCCTGGTGCTGACGGATCCTCTCCAGCTGGGCAGAGCGCCTCACAGGCAGGGTACGGGCACCCAGGTCCTCCGGGCAGTCCACCGCCATCTCCCTGTGCCACTGCTGGGGCTCCTCCTGGTTGGCCTCAACTCCTCCTCTTCCGTCTGACTCAGTCATGTGACCGTTCATATAGGATGTGGTTATCATTATCACCCTTGCGCCTTCTCCTGCTCCTCCTCCTACGTGTGTGTGTTTGCAAGTGGTTGGCTGGGGGAAGCACTATGAGGGGTGATTTCTGCATGTCCGGAACCCGGCGGCCATGACACCCTAACTCACTACTGATGACTCGGCAGATGCTGGGATTCCAGGAGGGAAGGACACCTGCAGAACAGGAAGGGAAGAACGGTTAGTATGGTACTGCAATGCTGTCGGTCACAGACAAACCACAACATAATACAGCCACACTACCTTACATTTCAATACCAGGGATTTTTCTGCCATTGTAATCTTTGGGCAGGCCGCCTAAGCGTTTATTTTCGGGTCGCCTGAGTCCAAACAAATGGAAATACGATCTCAGTATTAACAACAACAAAAAAGACTAAAATCAGATAACGTTTGGAGAGAAGAAAGTAGACATATAATTCCAAAAACAATTCATTTAAAACTACAAAAATGTCTCTAAGCTCCACGGAGAAATATGTAGAATTGCAGTAGAATGGCTTACAAATGCAAAAAAAATGTTATACACTGCGAAGATGGGGCCTCTAAAATGTACCTGTACCGAGGCGCCGACCACGCTCAATGCCCCGCCCACCACCTACGCCCCTTTTTTATCCAGAAAAAAGACACTGAATGAATCCAGAGAAATCAGTTACTTACAGTACATCTCACCATCTAGGATTCAACCCAAATAATTTGCTTTTTACACACACATCTCCCCAGCCAACGTCTAAAACCTCTATCCCCAACCCACTTTAAACAACCTAAAATACACTGCAAGTGGAAGCCAGAGACGAAGCTATTTACACACACGTGGAACCCAGAAAGAGTAGCTGCTGCTTCAGCAACAGCTAATGGGGATCCTAATAAAATATTACAATACTAAATAGGCCAACCAAAACAGAGACACCTAGTTACTAAGCTACTTCAATCTGTGGTCCCTGCTGTTCTCTACAGGTCCCTCCCTCACGCTGTGGTCCCTCCTGTTCTCTACAGGTCCCTCCCTCACGCTGTGGTCCCTGCTGTTCTCTACAGGGCCCTCCCTCACGCTGTGGTCCCTGCTGTTCTCTACAGGGCCCTCCCTCACGCTGTGGTCCCTGCTATTCTCTACAGGGCCCTCCCTCACGCTGTGGTCCCTGCTATTCTCTACAGGGCCCTCCCTCACGCTGTGGTCCCTGCTATTCTCTACAGGGCCCTCCCTCACGCGGTGGTCCCTGCTATTCTCTACAGGGCCCTCCCTCACGCTGTGGTCCCTGCTATTCTCTACAGGGCCCTCCCTCACGCTGTGGTCCCTGCTATTCTCTACAGGGCCCTCCCTCACGCTGTGGTCCCTGCTATTCTCTACAGGGCCCTCCCTCACGCTGTGGTCCCTGCTATTCCCTACAGGGCCCTCCCTCCCTTCGTTGTCCCTGCTGTTCTCTACAGGTCTCTCCGCCGTCAGTCTGTCAGCTGGTTGAGCCAGACCAGGCCAGGCCAGAGGCCATTATCACTCAGTTAATCACCTAATATTACACACACACAGACTGTTTTAAACCAAACAAATACCTCAGCCCTCACACACACACACTCGCAGGCACGCAAACAGAGTCTCTCACAGTCAGTCAAACACACACGCGTGCACTTTTAACCCTTGACCCACAGACACACTCCCCTCTCCAATGGATCTCTCTGACAAAAGGGTCAAAGGGCACTCAGAGAAACAGCTCTGCAGTTTTACACTTAAGAAGTAAAACCTTTAGGGCTGTCCCCTTGGCCGACTGTTCTTTCAACTAGAGGTTGACCGATTAAAAAAAATGAAAAAAATCGTCAAACGGGTGATGATTTGACAAAAGCGCATTCGTGGAAAAAAACAAACAATAGTTTCACAAATGTACCTAACCATAAACATCAATGTCTTTCTTAAAATCAATACACAGAAGTATATATTTTTTAAACCTGCATATTTAGTTAAGAAATTAATGTTAGCAGGCAATATTAACTAGGGAAATTGTGTCACTTCTCTTGCGTTTATTGCACGCAGAGTCAGAGTATATGCAACAGTTTGGGCCGCCTGGTTCGTTGCGAACGGTGTGAAGACCGTCATTAATTTGCCAGAATTGTACATAATTATGACATAACATGTCAATGTAACAGCAATATTTACGGTTTACGGTTCCGTATTTCACTGAAATAAACGTTTTCTTTTCAAAATGATAGTTTCCGGATTTGACCATATTAATGACCAAAGGCTCGTATTTCTGTGTTTATAATATTATAATTAAGTCTATGATAGAGCAGTCTGAGCGGTGGTAGGCAGCAGCAGGCTCATAAGCATTCATTTAAACAGCAGCTCTTAGCAATGCTTGATGCACAGTGCTGTTTATGAATTCAAGCCTATCAACTCCTGAGATTAGGCTGGCAATACTAAAGTGCCTATTAGAACATCCAATAGTCAAAGGTATATGAAATACACTGCTCAAAAAAATAAAGGGAACACTAAAATAACACATCCTAGATCTGAATGAATGAAATATTCTTATTAAATACTTTTTTCTTTACATAGTTGAATGTGCTGACAACAAAATGACACAAATTATCAATGGAAATCAAATTTATCAACCCATGGAGGTCTGGATTTGGAGTCACACTCAAAATTAAAGTAGAAAACCACACTACAGGCTGATCCAACTTTGATGTAATGTCCTTAAAACAAGTCAAAATGAGGCTCAGTAGTGTGTGTGGCCTCCACGTGCCTGTATGACCTCCCTACAATGCCTGGGCATGCTCCTGATGAGGTGGCGGATGGTCTCCTGAGGGATCTCCTCCCAGACCTGGACTAAAGCATCCGCCAACTCCTGGACAGTCTGTGGTGCAACGTGGCGTTGGTGGATGGAGCGAGACATGATGTCCCAGATGTGCTCAATTGGATTCAGGTCTGGGGAACGGGCGGGCCAGTCCATAGCATCAATGCCTTCCTCTTGCAGGAACTCCTGACACACTCCAGCCACATGAGGTCTAGCATTGTCTTGCATTAGGAGGAACCCAGGGCCAACCGCACCAGCATATGGTCTCACAAGGGGTCTGAGGATCTCATCTCGGTACCTAATGGCAGTCAGGCTACCTCTGGCGAGCACATGGAGGGCTGTGCGGCCCCCAAAGAAATGCCACCCCACACCATGACTGACCCACCGCCAAATCGGTCATGCTGGAGGATGTTGCAGGCAGCAGAACGTTCTCCACGGCGTCTCCAGACTCTGTCACGTCTGTCACATGTGCTCACGTGCTCAGTGTGAACCTGCTTTCATCTGTGAAGAGCACAGGGCGCCAGTGGCGAATTTGCCAATCTTGGTGTTCTCTGGCAAATGCCAAACGTCCTGCACGGTGTTGGGCTGTAAGCACAACCCCCACCTGTGGACGTCGGGCCCTCATGGAGTCTGTTTCTGACCGTTTGAGCAGACATGCACATTTTTGGCCTGCTGGAGGTCATTTTGCAGGGCTCTGGCAGTGCTCCTCCTGATCCTCCTTGCACAAAGAGGTAGCGGTCCTGCTGCTGGGTTGTTGCCCTCCTACGGCCTCCTCCACGTCTCCTGATGTACTGGCCTGTCTCCTGGTAGCGCCTCCATGCTCTGGACACTACGCTGACAGACACAGCAAACCTTCTTGCCACAGCTCACATTGATGTGCCATCCTGGATGAGCTGCACTACCTGAGCCACTTGTGTGGGTTCTAGACTCCGTCTCATGCTACCACTAGAGTGAAAGCACCGCCAGCATTCAAAAGTGACCAAAACATCAGCCAGGAAGCATAGGAACTGAGAAGTGGTCTGTGGTCACCACCTGCAGAACCACTCCTTTATTGGGGGTGTCTTGCTAATTGCCTATAATTTCCACCTGTTGTCTATTCCATTTGCACAACAGCATGTGAAATCTATTGTCAATCAGTGTTGCTTCCTAAGTGGACAGTTTGATTTCACAGAAGTGTGATTGACTTGGAGTTACATTGTGTTGTTTAAGTGTTCCCTTTATTTTTTTGAGCAGTGTATATTAAAAAAATATTTATAATTTTTTTTTTTTTAAAGACCGAATAAGCTTTCTTGGTCCTCCAATAATCGGTGGTGAAAAATCATAATCGGTCGACCTCTAGTGGAAACTACTGGAGATCCAGATAAAGGAGGGTATAGGAGCAAGCACTGCGTGAGTATTATGCGTGCCAAACTGTTGCTGTTAGATTCCAATTTTACTGACCATTGGAACAGTGTAAAACACAAAATAAATTATAAAAAATAAAAAGTTGTAAAGAAAAAAATGAATACAGTGCATTCAGAAAGTATTCAGACCCTTTGACTTTTTCCAGTTACGTTACAGCCTAATTCTAAAATAGATTAAATAACCCCCCCAATCTACACACAATCATGACAAAGCGAAAACAGGTTCAGACATTTTTGCAAATGTATTACAAATAAAAAACAGAAATACCTTATTTACATCAGTATTCAGACCCTTTGCTATGAGACTCTGTTGCATTCCGTTTCCATTGATTATCCCTGATATGTTTCGACAACGTGATTGGAGTCCACCTGTGGAAATTTCAATTGATTGGACAGAGTTCCTCTGTTGAGATAGGAGAATCTTCCAGAAGGACAACCATCTCTGCAGCACTCCACAAATCAGCCCTTTATGGTAGAGTGGCCAGACGGAAGCCACTCCTCAGTAAAAGGCACATGACAGCCCGCTTCAAGTTTGCCAAAAGGCACCTAAAGGTCTCTCAGACCATGAGAAACAAGATTCTCTGGTTTGATGAAACCAAGATTGAACTCGTTGGCCTGAATGCCAAGCGTCACGTCTGGAGGAAACCTGGCACCATCCCTACGGTGAAGCATGCTGGTGGCTGCATCATGCTGTGGGGATGTTTTTCAGCGGCAGGGACTGGGAGACTAGTCAGGATTGAGGGAAAGATGAACGGAGCAAAGTACAGAGAGATCCTTGATGAAAACCTGCTCCAGAGCACTCAGGACCTCAGACTGGGGCGAAGATTCACCTTCCAACAGGACAATGACCCTAAGCACACAGCCAAGACAACACAGGAGTGACTTCAGGACAAGTCTCTGAATGTCCTTGAGTGGCCCAGCCAGAGCCCGGACTTGAACGCGATCAAAAATAGACCTGAAAATAGCTGTGCAGCGACGTTCCCCATCCAACCTGACAGAGCTTGAAAGAATCTGAAGAAAAGAATGGGAGAAACTCCCCAAATACAGAGGGTATAGGAGAGAGAGGATATTGTGTGTGACATGCTATTTTTATGCCCATTTGGAACAGTTTAACACTAAATACATTTTAAGTAATACCAGAGTATCTTCTAACAAAAAAAATGATAAATTGTAAAGCCTTTATTACAGCATAGCAAAGATCAAAAACAGTTGAATTTGTGAAATTGCTTCATCCAACATTTTGCGGTTATGGGAGGCTTGGTGCTCACAGAATCAATAGGCTATTAAACAAACACAAAATGGCAACAGAAGCAGGATCAGTCTTATTTCTGTAGATATACATTGAGTACACAAAACATTAACACTTGGTTTTTCCAAGCCAGACTGATTAGGGGAATCCAGGTGAAAGTTCTTGATCCCTTATTGATGTCACTTGTTAAATCCACTTCAGTGTAGATGAAGGGGAGGAGTCTTGAAACAATTGAGTCATGGAATGTGTGCCATTCTGAGGGTGAATGGGCAAGACAATAGAGGTATGGCAGTAGGTGCCAGGCGCACCAGTTTGTGTCAAACTGCAACGCTGCTGGGTTTTTCACACTCAACAGTTTCCTGTGTGTTTCAATATTAGATTTATTAGTGTTGCACTATTATTCTTACATAATATATAATCACTTAGAATGTCAGTATCACATGTCTTAGAGTGATGGACTGTGCCATTCCTGGCCTCCACAATGGATCAGTCCACTGAGACAGGCACCAAACAGACAGGTGTCTTGTGCACCATAAAAAATTTTTTTTAAATAATGTGCGACCGCTCAACTAAAAAAAATCTCCCTTATCGACCAAACAGCTGACCAGTCGACTAAATGGGGTCAGCCCTAAAAACCTTACAAGTAGACCTAAAAGACACAGGTTATTATAAAAGGTGACTGAAGTAGACCTAAAAGACACAGGTTATTATAAAAAGGTGACTGTGGAGTCAGTACACAGAGATGACATTTCAGTAGGACACACTTTCTGTTGTAATTTCAGGAAGATAACCAATATCGGCTCTCTCCCTCGCTCCAACAGGCCAGCACTGGTCACATGAAGCCGGACACCAGAAGAATAGATAACCTTTGTCCCTCCATCCGTGGATCAACCCCTCCTCCACAGGTCCCGTCACATTCCTCTCTTCCTAGTTATCTCCACTCCGAGCTGGACATACTCCCCAGGTCCTGCACTACGGAGCTGAGTCCCAGTGAGTGAGTGAGATTGACGGGGCACACATTCTAACCTCCTCAGCACAGCTCTGAATCTGAACAAGACCTCAATCTGCTCTCCTCCTTATCTCAAGAGATCCCTCATCTACCTCTTTTGCCTCTCTTTTTTGTCTGGGCTCTCCTCTCTTCCCCCTCCCTCCCTTTCCCTCTCTGTCAGCCTCTCTGCTGTGTGGAGATTACGTGCCTCGAAGGACCCCTATGCATCTCCATGACAACAGCTTTGTCAGCGGGCGGGAGGTAAGGAGACAAGACACACAGGGAGGGCTGTAGAAAGAGGGAGATGTGGGGGTGGTGAGAAATAGGGTCCTCTGTCCTTACCCAGGTGTTGGTTAGCTAGTTGGTGCTCTGCTCTACAGTAGTAGCTAGGCTGAGGGCTCTCCTCTTGGTAGATTCCCGCCAGGGGAGTGGGTCCTCTCCCAGGCTGTGGATCAGTGACTCTACCCCTCCTCTTAGGATTAACAGGCAGACACTCAGTCAGCTAGCTCAGTCAGGGGGATGGAGAGGACTGATGTGTTACGACAGCGCCATTACACATTTCAAAACCAACATGGTTTCAGACCAGGTTGTGCTGGAAGTAACTGTACAAAAAAAAGAAAATGTTATTCTGTGCGGGCACTGTGAAGATATTTTCTTATTCTTCAAGGTAGTAGTATGGGGAATCTACCAATTAAGGTAAATGGAGGAAGTTACCTGAGGGAGAAAATATGACAACACTAAGGCATGTCACTAATCAGAGTCAGGAAGAACATAGCACAGGCACAGTTTCTCTAAGGGGAAACCCCCCCACACCCACTACACTGGGCCCTGTGCTGTCTCAAAGGTCAAAGCGTTGCAGTGACAGCGGAAAATTCCCATGATGCAAATGATAAGAATGCAAAACAGCATTCCCGAGCAGAGCATAAGGGACCTATTGCCAGTGTGTGCGCGCGTGGAATCAAAGCAAACTTCCTCCCTTACTAAATATGAAGCAGAGTGCGGCAGAGGGATAGATGAAGGAAGCGTGTACTGTTTGATATCTAATAGGTTTATAATGGAAAACACTTGCTCTGAGCTCTAGGCAACAAACAATAAACACACAGAGGGCTTAATGGAAGGAGCGGAGGTGTAAACAACAAGCCTACACAGCCTAAGTTGGTGTAATCGTTTCTATTAGATGAGGATTGCCCACTCACCTGCACTAAATAAGTCTGGTAAACAAACACCCATACACATGCCGTACACAGGCTACATGTGGTCCAGTGTTGGCAAGAGGGTGGCACTAGCCTTCCCAAGGTTGTGTGTATTTTGTATAGCCTATTAAATATAAAATACACATCCCGTTCATTGAAATCAAGCCAAATTGATTTCCAAAAGGACTAGAAAATGAACAACTGTCAGCTCATAAGGTCATACTCAATACACAGCGCTTGTATAAATTGTCAAACCAAACGGAAAACATGCAGATGTTTTTGAGTACAGAATAAGTAACAAAATAAAGAATGTTAAGCGTTTAAAGCTTGTGAAGAGAATCTCCCTGGGTGAAAAGTGAAGGAGCCTGTTTGTTCTTGGAAACTCCATCTCTCACAGACACACACACACACACACACACACACAGAGAGCAGGCGCTTTGAATGAATAATGTAGTTTCTGTAAGTGACGTAGGATTAGGCTAGATGGCTGACAGTATCACTCACTGGATGAGTTGGAGCTGGAGGGCAGACACACAAAGGAAAAATGGTTGGTGGACATATAATTGGCTATTCTAAGCACTAAGGTTAAAAAAGTAAATTAACATTGTTTCCAGAGAAAGGTGATATATTCTTTGGTGTTGAAGTGTGAACTGTCAGATTCAATTAATCTAATGCTCTATGACAGTGGAATTTCTTTGAATTGCACTGGATTAAATTCTACTTCCAGTCACTCAAACTCTACATCCTGTGGGGCGTGGCCAATTCAATTCAAATTTCAACTCATGAGTTGAAATTCGAATTGACCACGTCACACAGGATATACAATTAGATTATTGTACACCAGCTTCAAAAAAAGCTAAAACACATGATATTTTTGGTTATTGAAAATATATTTCACAGCGGTTTAGATGTATAGAATAGAGAATCATTGTACCATGACTTGTTTTGGCACTAAATTGAATTTTAGCAACCTGTAAATGGTTGGCGACCAAACAATCGAATTGGTCGATAGGCTGTCGGTCGACAGATTTTTTGTTGTTGTTGTCAAGCAGTGGCAAATATACATTTAAAAAATGTATGGCCCACGAGACCTGTCTGAGTGGACTAATCCATTGTGTAGGCCACGGGGGTGTCACACCAGTAGTACATCTACCGTTAATTACCATAGTTTTTAAATCTACAATGTTTGGTTATGAAAATTTCTGTTAATGCATTCAATATATTATTACCATTACAGTCTAACCTTTGTTTACAGAGCGCACAACCTTATGCTACACTTGAGGAAAAAGTTCTGGTTTATTTCATTCCATTTACTTTCGTTCGGAGCGCTCCTGTCAATCTTGTGTAAGGACACATCTGACTACGCATAAAACTAGGCCTAGGCTACCTGGCCTACGTGCAAATGTAGGCCTGTAAATGTAAATGTGGGGATCTGATACTAGTTCTGATTGAGAATCTTCACAGGGATGGTGAGATAAGCCAAAGTAATATTTTCTTCTTAAACAAAGTGTTTTTACATCCACTGAGAATGACAATAGCTCCTCAACTAAGCATATTTGAAAAATCTTTCCAGCTCTCTCCCGTTCCATAACCACTCTGATCTGGTGGAAATGTCATAAAAAAGGCCTACCTGATTACTTCTCATCACTTGCGCAAATAGCCTACAGCTGTGCCCGTCAGTCTGCAGCAGGAAACGGAGGGCCCAGAATATTTTATACAATGTTGCAAGTTTGCTAGCCCAAGCTTATGGCTGGACCCAAGTATATAGTTGATACAATGTTTCAACTTCCTTGCAGACAGGAAATGCATAGCCAATTTAATTTTATTTGTAGGATATACATTTTTTATCTGAATATTTTTATTGTTACAATTTTTTGGCTTTATGCACACAATGGCAATAGAAAAGTTACTTTTAAATTTCTATAATTTCATTTAAATTGAATTTTGATTAACCACATGACATTGATTTTGAGATATGGGGACTATTATAAATGAAATGAAACTGTTCCACGAAAGTGTGCATATGAAAATCCTAACTGGCATGCAGAGCAGTCAAAATGGAGGGTCGGGAACAGGTTAGTTTCTTCTGGATAGGCTAGATTGGTCTCCCTCTTCAGTAATTTGTGTCTTAGTTATTATTATTTATTTTTTCATTGGCCCTGTGCTTAGGGTCGTTGTCCTGTTGGAAGGTGAACCTTTACCCCAGTCTGAGGTCCTGAGCAGGTTTTCATCAAGGATCTCTATACTTTGGTCTGTTCATCTTCGCCTTGATCCTGACTAGTCTCCCAGTCCCTGCTGCTGAACAACATCCCCACTGCATGATGCTGCTACCACCATGCTTCACCGTAGGTTTCCTCCAGACGTGACGCGTGCCATTCAGGCCAATGAATTCAATCTTGGTTTCATCAGACCAGAGATGGTCTAAGAGTCCTTTAGGTGCCTTTTGGCAAACTCCAAGCAGGCTGTCATGTGCATTTTACTGAGGGGTGTCTTCCTTCTGGCCACTCTACCATAAAGGCCTGATTGGTGGAGTGCTGCAGAGATGGTTGTCCTTCTGAAAGATTCTCCCATCTCCACAGAGGAACTCTGGAGCTCTATCAGAGTGACCATCAGGTTCAAGGTAGCATTGGTATACAGAAGACTGAGTACATATTATGGCAAGAAGAGCTCAAATAAGCAAAGAGAAACGACAGTCCATTACTTTAAGACATGAAGGTCAGTCAAGGCGGAAAATTTCAAGATATTTGACCGTTTCTTCAAGTGCAGTCGCAAAAACCATCAAGCGCTATGATGAACCTGGCTCTCATGAGGACCGCCACAGGTAAGGAAGACCCAGAGTTACCTCTGCTGCAGAGTTCATTAGAGTTACCAGCCTCAGAAATTGCAGCACAAATAAATGCTTCACAGAGTTCAAGTAACAGACATCTCAACATCAACGGTTCAGAGGAGACTGTGAATCAGGCCTTAATGATCGAATTGCTGCAAAGAAACCAATACTAAAAGACACCAATAATAAGAATAGACTTGCTTGGGCCAAGAAACACAAGCAATGGGCATTAGACCGGTGAAAATCTGTCCTTTGGTCTGATGAGTCTAAATTTGAGATTTTTGGTTCCAACCGCCGTGTCTTTGTTAGATGCAGAGTAGGTGAACGGATGATCTCTGCATATGTGGTTTCCACCGTGAAGCAAGGAGGAGGTGGTGTGATGGTGTTTTGCTGGTGACACTGTCTGTGATTTATTTAGAATTCAAGGCACACTTAACCAGCATGTCTAACACAGCATTCTGCAGCGATATGCCATCACATTTGTTTGCATTTAGTGGGACTATCATTTGTTTTTCAACTTTACAATGACCCAACATACCTCCAGGCTGTGTAAGGGCTATTTGACCAAGAAGGAGTGGTGCATCAGATGACCTGACCTCCACAATCCCCCAACCTCAACCCAATTGAGATGGTTTGGGTTGAGTTGGACCGCAGAGTGAAGGAAAAGCAGCCAACAAGTGCTCAGCATATGTGAGAACTCCTTCAAGACTGTTGGAAAAGCATTCCAGGTGAAGCTGGTTGAGAGAATGCCAAGAGTGTGCAAAAATGTCAAAGCAAAGGGTGGCTACTTTTAAACAAATCAAAATATATTTTAGATTCTTCACTCATTTTTTTTTTTTTTGGGGGGGGTGGATCAGCTTAATATTGCGGAAAGAATGTTGCTTCCAATGTAATTGTCTGCATCATTTCCAATCCCCCATATTTTTTTGGGTAAATATATATATCCATTCACGTATGCATACATATACACATATATACATACACATACCTACATAGACATACATACTTTTTTAAAGAGTATACCTTTATTATTATTCCCCGCAAACCCTACCACCGATCCCCCAATTGGAGTAAACTGATAAACATTTCTGTTTTTACCTTCAATTTATACATCTTATACACATTTTACAGACACAGTCTACTTTATAATAGTTCTCTCTTGTTTGTTCTTAGTCCTTCCTCTATTTCTGTTGTCCATCCAGTTTGATTTCCACTTGTAACTGTGCTATTTCACAATAGCTCCGCACCTATACACATTTCACAGATCCCGTATGCCCTACATTGTTTATCTTGTTATTAGTCCCACCCTTCAGCTCCACTCAACCTTTCCCATCTATCTTCCAACATCATCCATTTCGGATTTTTATTTGCCATATATTTTTCAACTGTGCTGTGATGCTTCACAAAAGATTTGAATCTTCCTATTCTCATAGCTTCCACGGATTGTAAATTAAAAATAAACATTTTTGCTAAAATAATTATTATATTATTGATTGATTGACTATGGCTTTTCAAATCCCCCAGTATTGCTATCTGTAGCGTTAGTTCTACGCAAATGTTGCAATTCTTCAACCATTCCTGGACCTGTGACCAAAAACGAGCTACATGCGGACAATACCAAAATAAATGGTCTAATGACTCTGCCTCCTCACAGCAGAATCTACAGAGCTGGGAAGATTGTATCCCCCATATATATAACATTCTATTAGTTGCAAGAATTTTGTACAATAATTTAAATTGAAAAATTCGAAGTTTTGAATCCGGCGTTGTTTTGCGTATCAATTCATACACCATGTGCCATGGAATGGGTACATCGAAAATCTCTTCCCAACTATTTTGCAATTTATATGGCACAGCTGTAAGTTTTTTGGTCCTTAAATGAAATTGGTATATGTTTTTATTTATCACACTTTTCTTTAACCATTTATGTTCTTTAATATAAGGCCGACATACAAGTTCCTTACTTTTATCCCCTTCCACCTGCCTCTTCCATTTTTGTGGTAATGCTGCAATTAATTGGTTGTAATTTTGGGTAGAGCAGACATTTCCATATGTCTGCGTTAGCTGCATGTGTGACATTACTCCACCAGTCCTATTTATGATATCATTCACAAAAATTATACCTTTTTTAAACATTTCTTCGATAAATACAGTTTTTTTATCAATTACTATATTTGAATTTAACCACAAGATTTGTTGTACTATTTGTTCCGTCCTTTCAGGTGGATTAAACTGAAATTGCAACCAACTTTCTAAGGCTTGCTTAAAAAAGAAAGATATTTTGGAGATTATTTCCTTTTCAAGCAACCGAAAGTGAGCAGGTGTAATCTGAATAAAGGGAAAAAGGCCCTTCTTGAACATAGGATGAGACATTCGTACCAATCTACTAGAGAACCAGTTTGGATTTAAGTATAACTTTTGTATGACTGATGCCTTTAGTGAGAGGTCTAATGCTTTAATATTTAATAATTTCTGCCCTCCGAATTCATATTCGTTATATAAATAGGCCCTTTTAATTTTATCTGGCTTGCCGTTCCAAATAAAATTGAATATTTTTTGTTCATATAATTTAAAAAGCAGGTCACTAGGTGTAGGCAAAACCATAAGCAAATAGGTAAACTGTGATATGATTAAAGAGTTAATCAGGGTGATTTTCCCACAAATAGACAGGTATTTTCCTTTCCATGGTAGCAAGATCTTATCTATTTTTGCTAACTTTCTATAAAAATTTATTGGAGTGAGATCATTTCTTTCTTTTGGGATTTGTATACCGAGTATGTCCACATCACCGTCAGACCATTTAATTGGTAAACTACATGGCAATGTAAAATGTGTATTTGTTAGTGATCCAATACGTAATATGGTACATTTATCATAATTTGGTTTTAATCCAGAGAGGATAGCAAATATATCTAGATCCTCTAAGAGGCCGTGGAGAGATTCTAGTTGTGGTTTTAAAAGAAAACATGAATCATCAGCGTACAATGACACCTTAGTTTTTAGGCCCTGGATTTCTAATCCCTTAATATTAATGTTTGATCTAATTTTAACAGCTAACATTTCGATGGCAATAATAAATAGATATGCCGATAGTGGACAACCTTGTTTTACTCCTCTAGATAGTTTAAAACTTTCTGAGATGTAGCCATTATTTACTATTTTACACCTAGAGTTACTATACATAATTTTTACCCATTTTATAAGAGATTCCCCAAAATTGAAATATTCTAGGCATTTATATATAAACTCCAGTCGTACTTTATCAAAAGCCTTTTCAAAATCAGCTATGAAAACCAGGCCTGGTGTCCCCGATATTTCATAGTGTTCTATTGTTTCCAGTACTTGCCTTATATTATCTCCAATGTATCGTCCATGTAAAAAACCTGTCTGATTAGGATGAATAATATCTGACAAAACTTTTTTTATTCTATGTGCCAAGCATTTTGCTAGGATTTTTGCATCACAACACTGAAGTGTAAGAGGTCTCCAATTTTTTAAATGGACTGGATCTTTATATATACCACTTGGGTCCTGTTTCAGTAATAATGATATCACACCTTCTTGTTGCGTGTCTGATAATCTATCATTTATATAGGAGTGGTTAAAACAAGCTAATAATGGTCCTTTGAGTATATCAAAAAAATGTTTGTATACTTCCACTGGTATGCCATCCAGTCCTGGAGTTTTCCCATCCTTAAAGGCCCCAATTGCATCAAGTAGTTCCTCCTCTGTAATTAGGCCTTCACATGAGTCTTTCTGTACAGATGTTAATTTTACATTATTATTAGGGAAAAAATCCATACAATTAGTTTCAGTTAGTGGAGATGGAGGAGCCTGAAACGAAAATATATTCTTAAAGTACTTTACTTCCTCTTTCAAAATATCATTTGGTGAATCATGCGTGACTCCATCATTTGTAACAAGTTTTAATACGTTTTTTTTGGTAGCATTTCTATATTGAAGATTGAAAAAAAATTTGGTGCATTTTTCCCCATATTCCATCCAGTTCGCTTTATTTTTGTAATATATTACACTGGATCTTTCTTGAATAAGTTCCTCCATTTCTTTTTGTTTTTCCTCTAACTTATTCTGTGCCTCTATGGTACTGTTTTTATTGCTATCTAACTGTACTGTTAGTCCTTCAATTTCCTTTGTTAATATGGACTCTTTTGATCGAAATTGCTTTTGTTTTATAGATGAGTACTGAATTGCATGGCCTCTAAAGCCACACTTAAAAGTGTCCCATACAATATGGGGATCTGCTGTACCTATGTTATGTCTAAAAAAGTCAGTTATAAATTCTTCTGTCCTAGTTCTAAACAATTTATCATCTAGTAGGCTTTGATTAAATTTCCAATATCCTCGCCCACGTGGAAATTCTGTAAGAGTAATATATATGCCAATTATGTGATGGTCCGACCGCATTCTGTCCCCTATCAAACACTTTTTAACTTTTGGTGCCAGAGAGAATGATATAAGAAAGTAGTCAAGGCGACTAGCTTGATTAAGCCTCCGCCATGTATATCTCACTAGGTCAGGGTATTTAAGTCTCCATATATCCACTAATTCCAATATATCCATGACATTCCTGATTTCCTTGCCTGAGGGTGATAGTTTGTAGTGTGATTTCCTTTCCGGTCCATAGAAGTATTTAAGACCGTATTAAAATCTCCCACTATAATAATAGAGTCTAGTGTTGCTTGTAGAGTTGATACATTCTTATATATATTGTCAAAGAAGCTTGGATCATCATTATTCGGACCGTATAGGTTAATAAGCCATATATGTTTATTGTCCAATAACATATTTAAAATAATCCATCTACCTTGAGGATCTGTTTGGACAAGTTGCACATTTGGATCAAAGTTATTATTAATTAAAACCATCACCCCTTTTGAATTTCTTTGCCCATGGGAGAAATATATTTCGCCCCCCCAGTTCTTTTTCCACAAAACTTCATCTAAAACTGTCGAATGGGTTTCCTGTAAACAGTAGATATTATAATCCTTCTCTTTTAGCCAGGTAAATACTGATCGTCTTTTCTTATTATCTGCTAAGCCATTACAATTGTAACTGGCTATACTTATTTCACCACTTACCATAATGAGACACACCTTTCAATTATTTTTATCAAAATATATGTTTGTAAACGTCCTATTAAAAAGTAACATAATGATTGAGTGTCTATATAGTTGTACCATGACATTTGCATCTCCACTAAGCAAACCTCCAATTGGTCCCCACTATTCCACCCGCCAAAAGCCCCCATCTCGAGTTGGGTTGTCATCCCAATGACCGGCAGACCACCCCCGACCCCCCGCATCGCACAGCCCCGGACCGACTGGGATCCATCCTTCGAAAAGTGCACACAGCGCCATCCACCGAACCGAAGCAGATCCATTGCCAAATGCATTTCCATCGCCCTCACCTCTATTTTTATTACATATTGCTGTGAATCATCCTCTATAGTCCCTAACATCTTTTACTTCTTCCTTCGCAACAGTTGTGGGATACACACATACACCCACACACATTCAGCCCTTACCCCCACACAACCATAAGCTCACCCTCTCAACAATTGCACCATCCCAGAGCCCAACTCAAGATGGATCATGATTTACAAATGTACTTGCAGTTGCAGCTGCATGAGAAGGCCTGCAAGACCGCGCAAAAAATGAGCATAAATGTAGAGATTTATTTACCATTGTCACATCCTAAATGATGGAGGTCAAATGTACACCTTCTTCCTGAAACACCCACAATACGGTCATCCATTTTGACCATGTTCCCAAGCATCTCCATGCAGTCCGACTTGATTTCGTGCCACCAGGGCCACAATAATATACCCCCTCTCTGAATGTCCGAGTGTGACCCCCTCCCCATGGGTTACTGCAGCTAGTGTTGCCAGCACTGCCACTGCCTGGGTGGGGGCACCCCACCGGAATCCCCACCGGCTAGGTACAAGGTCGTCAAGGTTCTCATTAGCAGCTTTGAGAATTTCCTTGTTTATTATGCTCTCCCTTTAGGGGGCTTTGGCTTTGCAGGACCAACCCTGCCAAGCAGGCTCAGAATCTTGAGGGGGCAGTGCTGCTCTTGGTCCCTGACCTCATTTTGGCTGCATACAGACCGCTTACAGCATGCACATAAAACAGTTAGGGACTTCTCCTTAGTATCTGGGCCATTCATGTGGGTGTCTAGGGTATAGGGCCATGGACCGTACCATTAAAATAGGATAATAAATAATTAGATATAATTTATTTTAAAAATGTAGTTCCCCATGATAGGACAATAAATAAATAAGACGTATAATTCATTATAAAAGTATATCCATCATCTGAACAACATTGAAAGCCCTCTCATACCCGGCCCACAGCAATACACTGGCTCTGGGATATGCAACTATTTCATTACTCACTCACTCAACTTTCCAAACATAACAAATAAAAATAAACACACACCACACCATCCACACATACTGTGCCTTCTGTTTACTTAGTTTTTATCTTCACTATGTAGAAATAGTGCTTGTGTTCAATTAGTTATATATGAAGATTTATAGAAAAGCTATATTTTGTATTGTATTGTTACAATCAATAACCGGGCTTGAATTGTGTTTATTTTCCTCATCTATGAGAACTTTGTAATTTTTTAAATAACCATGGAGTAGTCTTTGTGTCTCTGAACAACTGGTTATCAATATATAGTTTATCAACGACGAGAGCTACTCGTTTCGCTTTTAATCTATTTTCTTTGAAAATTGGATACAGAACTTTGCGCCGTTCTGCAATTTCTTTCGGAAACTGATCATTCATGCCAATTTTGGTCCCAGCAAGTCTTTTACCCAGGCTTTTAACCATTATTTTATCTTTAAATGAAGCAAATTTGGCAACGATTGGGCGTTCGTACCTCTGCCCTCTCTGTCCGAGGCGGTGTACACGTTCAAGTTGGATCTTATCGATAACTTCGCGTGGAATCTGAAGCGCTGCAAAAAGGAACTCTCTAACTACAGATTCAGGAACCTCTCCTTCTTTCTCTTGGATACCTGTAAGTACCAAATTCTCTCTCATGGATCTAGTTTGTATGTCTAGTAAGCATTCCTTCAGAACGGTGTTCTCCTTTTTAATTTCATTCATTTCGGTTTCAATTTTATTGACTGTCCCTTTTAGCGCGTGTGTTTCCTTCTCCAATGTCGCAGCTTTTTCATCACTCATCTCTAGGCTTGCCTTCAACTCTTTTATATCTTTACTAACTAATTCAAGTATACCCAGTTTGTCATTTATTGATTTTAACAGATCGGTTTCGACCTTTACCATTGCCGGTGGTGAGAATATTAAATCATCCGTGTCGGTTGAGGAGTCACGTTTTCGTTTTTGAATCGGTTCCCCTGTCTTACTCTCCGTCATGTTTGGGTGTTGCTTGTTTTCGTAATATTTGTCGATAAATGTCTCTAATCTTAGGATTTGTTTTGTGTTATTATCCAGATTGAAGGTTATCACCCACCAGATTATTTAGTGCTAATATTTTAGTCTAATTTAGCAGATATTTCGAATATTATGTTTTATCTTGAGGTGCTCTACATAACTTCGTTCAGTCCGCCATTACCTTTACGTTACCTTTACGTCCGCCGTCCTACGTCCTTCACACTCATTTGGTTGTTACGTGATTCCATACTGTTATTTTTTGTTGTTGTGATGTTCTTACTATTATTCCACAACGTAAAAAAAATAATAGTAAAAATAAAGAAAAACCCTGGAATGAGTCAATGTGTCTAAACTTTTGACTTGTTCTGTATGTCAAACAAGACTGGAGTTTATATTTATGTAATTAAAAGTTGGGCTACATTTTCTGGCGCCTTCCAAGGCATATCACTACACTTTGACATATAGGCTTTTTTATTTATTTAGGCCTAAATGAAAATTAGACACTGTTTGATGGTGATATTTATTTTTACTTGTCCATTCGGACATCTTTAATCTATATTATTTTGTCTGACAATTTTTATTTATTTTTTTACTTGTCCGGACAAGCGTTAATGTCGAGCATGTATATAATGACATGATTGATGTTTTATGTACAAGATGTATATTTTTACAGACTTCACCTATTATAGAATAGGCATTTTAATTTCATTTAACTCAATTCTATTTCCTTTCATTCAAATTCTGTATACTGTTTACTACTTAAATTATATTCAAATTCAAGAAATGAATGAATTGGAATTTATGGAGGCAACTGACACACACAGGAGGAGGCTTTTTCAAGATATGCATGCATGCACACACACACAATGTCTCTTCAGTGACCAATGTAGCCTATATATTTTATGTCCTTGAGTATCCTGTTGCCTGCTTTGTGTTGCTACAACAATTTTGCAGAACAGCGTATGGATAAGGTCTCCCCACCACATTGTGAGTGTCAGACTGACTCGTGTTGATACTGACGCCTCTGTTGTGTTCAGTGGACACAATTTACATGAGGTGGCCAGAGAAGAACACTTTATTGTCAATGTTCCTTACGGAGTCATGCAAACAAGCACGGACTTGATTCCCAGCCTCTCAAAGTCCATCCTGTTACCATTTCAAGAGCATCAATGCAGGTAAAATAAGATTACAATAGTGGTTGAAAACAAGCCTGCATCGCCTAAAGTATGAACTACATGCAGCCTAAACAAAAATGGCCATTCTAAAAACCTCTTTGGGTTCAGTTTCCTTTTGCTCTAAAATTACAACTCTCTAATTAAGCAATAAGGCCCGAGGAGGTGTGGTATATGGCCAATATTCCACAGCTAAGGGCTGTTCTTATGCACAACACATCATGAGTGCCTGGACACAGGCATTAGCCGTGGTATATTGGCCATATATCACAAACCCCCGAGGTGCCTTATTGCTATTATAAACTGGTTACCAACAGAATTAGAACAGTAAAAATAAATGTTTTGTCATACCCGTAGTATACAGTCTGATATACCATGGCTGTCAGCCAATCAGCATTCAGGGCTCGAACCACACAGTTTATAACATCACAGTAGACGTGCTATAAGTAACTATTTCCGTTATGCCCTGGGCTGTGTATTGATTAACTACGGTAGGTCAAGCCTGAAGATTGTGTCTCTCTCCAGTAAGCTCCATGCCAGCCTGACATCTGTCTCTTATAAACACACACCTGACAAACCTGAGGAGTGATATTTTAGGGCAGTCAACCAGTCACTCTGTCGCTCCCTTTTAAAACAACAGTAGTAGCATGGTTAGTCATGAGATGGATGAGTGTATATTTGTTTATGAGAGGGGGTGGGAAGTCAGATCTGAATTGGAAGTCTAGAGAATACAGTGGTAGTTAAGTGCAGTGGTGCACACTACTCAACCATTTTCACACCAGGCACCTCAAATTAACTACACACATACAAATGGCAGCCTGACACATTCCATCTCAAGATCTTGAGCTAATTTAGTATGACAGACCTTCCCCTCCCCCTAGAAGAGCTGTGCCCGTAAGGAGGACAAATGACACACCCAGGGCTCGAGACTAATATTTTTTCATCACTGTCCAAGAATCGTCCCGAAGTGCAATTTCAACCGAACATCAACCGTCCCAAATAAAACCAAAAATGTAATAAAATTAATAAATATCTTTAATTAACTTCACTAGGATAGGGGGCAGCATTGGGAATTTTGGATGAAAAGCGTGCCCAAATTAAACTGCCTGCTACTCAGCCATAAAAGCTAGAATATGCATATAATTATTATATTTGGATAGAAAACAGTGAAGTTTCTAAAACAGTTTGAATGATGTCTGTGAGTATAACAGAACTCATATGGCAGGCAAAAACCTGAGAAAAAATCCAACCAGGAAGTGGGAAATCTGAGGTTTGTAGTTTTTCAACTCTTGGCCTATCGAATAGTGTCTATGGGGTCAAATTGCACTTCCTAAGGCTTCCACTAGACGTCAACAGTCTTTAGAACCTTGTTTGATGCTTCTACTGTGAAGTGGGGGCGAATGAGAGGGGAATGAGTCAGAGGTCTGCCAGAGAGCCACGAGCTCAGTCTCACGCGTTCACGTGAGAGCGAACTCTGTTCCATTGCAATTCTACAGACAAAGGAATTCTCCGGTTGTAACATTATTGAAGATTTATGTTAAAAACATACTAAAAATGTATTCTATACTTCGTTTGACATGTTTCTACGGACTGTAATATAACTTTTTGGACTTTTCTGTACTTTCCGCTGGACTTGCACGCGCGTCGTGAGCTTGGATTGTGTTCTGAACGTTATAGAATAGGCATTTTGGACATAAATGATGGACACTTTCGAACAAAACAAACATTTATTGTGTTACTGGGATTCCTGGGAGTGCATTCTGATGAAGATCAAAGGTAAGTGAATATTTATAATGCTAATTCTGACTTTTGTTGGCTCCAACATGGCAGATACCTGTTTGGCTTGATTTGTCGTCTGAGCGCCGTACTCAGATTATTGCATGGTTTGCTTTTTCCGTAAAGTTTTTTTAAAATCTGACACAGCGGTTGCATTAAGGAGAAGAGGATCTAAAATTCCATGCATAACAGTTGTATCTTTTATTAATGTTTATTATGAGTATTTCTGTAAATTGATGTGGCTCTCTGCACCGGATATTTTGGAACAACTGAACATAACACTCCAATGTAAACTAAGATTTTTGGATATAAATATGAACTTTACCAAACAAAACATACATGTATTGTGTAACATGAAGTCCTATGAGTGTCATCTGATGAAGATCAAAGGTTAGTGATTAATTTTATCTATATTTCTACTTTTTGTGACTGCTCTCTTTGGCTAGAGAAATGGCTGTGTTTTTCTGTGACTTGGTTCTGACCTAACATAATCGTTTGGTTTGCTTTCGTCGTAAAGCCTTTTTGAAATCGGACACTGTGGCTGGATTTACAACAAGTGTATCTTTAAAATGGTGTAAAATACATGCATGTTTGAGGAATATAAATTATGGGATTTCTGTTGTTTTGAATTTGGCGCCCTGCAGTTTCACTGGCTGTTGACGAGGTGGGACGCTACCGACCTACATACCCTAGAGAGGTTAAAACACTTTACAATTATTACAACAATAAGGGTCTAGGACCTAGGTAATTGACAGTGATTTAAAAGTAGGCCTACTATTGAAATAGATAAATGAGGCTGTCAACCAAGTATCCTGGAAGGATATTGACCTCATCCCGTCAGTAGAGGATGCCTGGTTGAGCTTTAAAAGTAATTTCCTTACCATCTTAAATAAGCATGCCCCTTTCAAAAAATGTAGAACTAAGAAAAGATAAAGCCCTTGGTTCACTCCAGACCTGACTGCCCTCGACCAGCACAAAAACATCCTGTGGCGGATTGCACTAGCATTGAATAGTCCCCGCGATATGCAACTTTTCAGGGAAGTCAGGAACCAATTCACACAGTCAGTTAGGAAAGCAAAGGCCAGCTTTTCCAAACAGAAATTTGCATCCTGTAGCTCTAACTCCAAAAAGTTTTGGGACACTAATGTCCATGGAGAATAAGAGCACCTCCACCCAGCTGCCCACTGCACTGAGGCTAGGAAACACTGTCACCACCGATATATCCACGATGATCGAGAATTTCAAGAAGCATTTCTCTACAGCTGGTTATGCTTTCCTCCTGGCTACCCCTACCAACAGCTCCACACCCCCCGCAGCTACATGCCCGAGCCTCCCCAGCTTCTCCTTCACCCAAATCCAAATAGCAGATGTTCTGAATGAGCTGCAAAACCTAGACCCGTACAAATCAGCTGGGCTAGACAATCTGGACCCTCTCTTTCTAAAATTATCCGCCGCCATTGGTAATAGGGGTTGCAACAGTCTGTTCAACCTCTCTTTCGCATCGTCTGAGATCCCTAAAGATTGGAAAGCTGCCACGGTCATCCCCCTCTTCAAAGGGGGTGACACTCTAGACCCAAACTGTTACAGACCTATATCTATCCTACCCTGCCTTTCTAAAGTCTTCGAAAGCCAAGTTAATAAACAGATGACCGACCATTTCGAATCCTAATGTACATACTCCGCTGTGCAATCCGGTTTCCGAGCTGGTCATGGGTGCACCTCAGCCACGCTCAAGGTCATAAACTATATCATAACCGCCATCGATAAAAGACAGTACTGTGCAGCCGTATTCATCGACCTGGCCAAGGCTGTCAATCACTGTATTCTTATCGGCAGACTCAACAGCCTTGGTTTCTCAAATGATTGCCTCGCCTGGTTCACCAACTACTTCTCAGATAGAGTTCAATGTGTCAAATCGGAGGGCCTGTTGTCCGGACCTCTGGTAGTCTCTATGGGGGTGCCACAGGGTTCAATCCTCGGGCCGACACTTTTCTCTGTATATATCAACGATGTCGCTCTTGCTGCTGGTGATTCCCTGATCCACCTCTACGCAGACGACACCATTCTGTATACTTCAGGCCCTTCTTTGGACACTGTGTTAACAAACCTCCAGATGAGCTTTAATGCCATACAACACTCCTTCCGTGGCCTCCAACTGGTCTTAAATGCAAGTAAAATTAAATGCATGCTCTTCAACCAATCGCTGCCCGCACCCGCCCGCCCATCTAGCATCACTGCTCTGGACGGTTCTGACCTAGAATATGTGGACAACTACAAATACCTAGGTGTCTGGCTAGACTGTAAACTCTCCTTCCAGACTCATATTAAACATCTCCAATCCAAAGTTAAATCTAGAATCAGCTTCCCATTTCGCAGGAAAGCCTCCTTCACTCACGCCGGCAAACATACCCTTGTAAAACTGACTATCCTACCAATCCTCAAAGATGTCATTTACAAAATAGCCTCCAACACTCTACTCAGCAAACTGGATGCAGTCTATCACAGTCCCATCTGTTTTGTCACCAAAGCCCCATATACCACCCACCACTGAGACCTGTATGCTCTAGTCGGCTGGCCTTCGCTACATGTTCGTCGCCAGACCCACTGGCTCCAGGTCATCTATAAGTCTATGCTAGGTAAAGCTCCGCCTTAGCTCACTGGTCACGATAACAACACCCACCCATAGCACGTGCTCCAGCAGGTATATCGCACTGGTCATCCCCAAAGCCAACACCTCCTTTCCTTCCAGTTCTCTGCTGGAACGAATTGCAATTTTTAAAAATAAAAATAAAATAGCTAAAGTTGGAGACTTATATCTCCCTCAATAACTTAAAACATCCGCTATCTGAGCAGCTGTACACAGCCCATCTGTAAATAGCCCATCCAATCTACCTACCTCATCCCCATATTGTTTTTAATTAACTTTTTTGCACACCAGTATTTCTACTTGCACGTCATTATCATCTACCCATCTATCACTCGTGTTAATTTGCTAAATTGTAATTACTATGGCCTATTTATTGCCTTACGTCTTCACGTCATTTGCACACATTGTATATAGACTTTTTTCTATTGTGTTATTGACTGTACGTTTGTTTATTCCATGTGTAACTCTGTGTTGTTGTTTGTGTCGCACTGCTTTGCTTTATCTTGGCCAGGTCGCATTTGTAAATGAGAACCTGTTCTCAACTGGCCTACCTGGTTAAATAAAGGTGAAATAAAAAAATAAAAAATAAACAGGGGGTACCGGTACCGAGTCAGTGTGCGGGGGTACAGGTTAGTCGAGGTAAGTTGTATATGTAGGTAGGGGAAAAGTGACTATGCAAAGATAATAAACAGAGTAGCAGCAGTGTAAAAACAAATGGGGGGTGGGGGTCAATGTAAATAGTCCGGTGGCCATTTGATTAATTATTCAGCAGTCTTATGGCTTGGGGGTAGAAGCCTTTTGGACCCAGAGTTGGTGCTTCGGTACTGCTTACCGTGCGGTAGCAGAGAGAACATTCTATGACTTGGGTGACTGGAGTCTCTATCAATTTTTTGGGGCCTTCCTCTGACACCACCTTGTATATAGGTCCTGGATGACAGGAAGCTTGGCCCCAGTGATGTACTGGGCAGAGTATAGTTACCCTTAATTCAAGTGTGTAGGCACCTAGCACTGTCTGGTTAGCGGTGTTGCTATAGCACACATGATGAGTTGGCCACTGGATTGATGCAAATAATCATGATATCCTTCTGCCAGTTAAGCATAGGCTACTATGTAGCTAGTTGACGATGAACTGTGTCACTTTTGGGGCAACACGACCAAATTCACATAGAAGTGTGTGATATAGATCAGTCATTGACATTGAAAGCAAGTCAAAAGTGATAGATCTGTTCTGTGTGCTATTCCATGCTTTCCGTTATTAAGTTTTGTTTTTCAGTTTTGTACACCAGCTTCAAACAGTTTAAAATACAATATTTTTGGTGTTGGAAAATATATTTCACAGCGGTTTAGAAGGTACAATGATTCTCTACACTATACTTGCTTTGTCACAAACTGAGATTAGGCTAACTATTAGAATTTTAGCAACCAGGAAATGGCGGAGCAATTTCTGTATTGTGCATCTAACATTGAATTTAGAAGGTTTAAAAAAAAAAAAAAATCCATCTACAAGACTGCCAAGATCATTAGCGTCACTATATTTTTCCTGTTCCTTACTTGTATGAAACCTGGACGTTTTACTTCATATTATGAAGCAGGTCTTACCTTGCTTGAAAGTAGCCTAGCCAAATTCCCACAAAATAAATGTTGAGGGAAATATTTGATAAACAACACTTCCTCATATGTATTCTCCTGTTCTATTGGTTCTTTCAACTTTATTTCATTGTCTAACAGGCAAAGGCATTATCCTTTAATCCCTCTTTCTACATTTCTAACAGATACTTCCATCTCTGTCCATGTAACCACTCGCATGTGCGGTGTGCATTTTAGAAAAGGTGTTTTCCCGCAATTTGCATTATGGAACATTTACATGTAGGCCTGGCGCCGTGTGCACATTGTTGCACTTAAAATATGAAATAATAGTTTTATCAACATTTTAAGCAAATCATTCCTTTGGATGCAACAGTGGTTGTATGAATTTTGGATCTATCGTCGCGGGACTGTGCCAAAGTCTGTTTTGAACCATCTTAGACTTCTTTATACTGTCCTCGGGATGAAGAAACGCCCTCAATTTCAAGCCCTGCCCACACTGGGACCTTTGAGTGGACCATCTGCTGCTGTGTGGCTTAGCTAAGCACCCTGGTGGAGTCAGAGTGGTCATCCTCCTGGTCCTCTCAGCCACTGGGCTGACTGAACTGACTGACCAACACAGACAGCTATACACAATGGGCCTGGTAGAGGCTGCAAAAACCTTCCTAAACAGCTCATTACATATCAACCAAATGTATATGATAATACTATTTCTACATCAGCAGCTACCCGGCCTAAACCCCAAAGACTAAGCAACAGCATATAGACTACAATGTGAGAGCGAAGGCAGATGGAACAGGTTCATGACCTGTGGGTAAAGGAGGAGGGGTCAGTGTGTGTAGGTGTTTTGTTTTTAAGGGGAAGCAGCAGGTGCAGCAGGTCCTAGGCTGTGGGTGTGACCAACCTTTCAGATTAAAGCAGAGTGAGAGGAACAAACCTACAGGCCCTGACAGACAGAGTAAACAACTTCCCCAAACAGTGTTTACTTCTGCACCTGTCTGTCTGATGTATAGAGATCCTATTAACTTACTATTAATTATTCTAATTCTATGGTCTTATGTCATGTTTTCACTAATGGCGCACGCACACACACTAAACAGTGGACAGCACCTGGAAATGATTACCTTAACTAAGAATGTATGACCCATTCAGTAAGTGCTTGAATTGCCTGAACAGAATGACGAAAAAAAGATACACTTGGGAGGTAACAAAACAGAGACAATTTGACCACTGTCTTCTCCCCCAAACATACCACTCCTGGTCCAGGCTAAATCACTGTCTTCTCCCCCAAACATACCACTCCTGGTCCAGGCTAAATCACTGTCTTCTCCCCCAAACATACCACTCCTGGTCCAGGCTAAATCACTGTCTTCTCCCCCAAACATACCACTCCTGGTCCAGGCTAAATCACTGTCTTCTCCCCCAAACATACCACTCCTGGTCCAGGCTAAATCACTGTCTTCTCCCCCAAACATACCACTCCTGGTCCAGGCTAAATCACTGTCTTCTCTCCCAAACATACCACTCTTGGTCCAGGCTAAATCACTGTCTTCTCTCCCAAACATACCACTCTTGGTCCAGGCTAAATCACTGTCTTCTCCCCCAAACATACCACTCCTGGTCCAGGCTAAATCACTGTCTTCTCTCCCAAACATACCACTCTTGGTCCAGGCTAAATCACTGTCTTCTCCCCCAAACATACCACTCCTGGTCCAGGCTAAATCACTGTCTTCTCCCCAAACATACCACTCCTGGTCCAGGCTAAATCACTGTCTTCTCCCCCAAACATACCACTCTTGGTCCAGGCTAAATCACTGTCTTCTCCCCCAAACATACCACTCCTGGTCCAGGCTAAATCACTGTCTTCTCCCCCAAACATACCACTCCTGGTCCAGGCTAAATCACTGTCTTCTCCCCCAAACATACCACTCCTGGTCCAGGCTAAATCACTGTCTTCTCCCCCAAACATACCACTCTTGGTCCAGGCTAAATCACTGTCTTCTCCCCCAAACATACCACTCTTGGTCCAGGCTAAATCACTGTCTTCTCCCCCAAACATACCACTCCTGGTCCAGGCTAAATCACTGTCTTCTCCCCCAAACATACCACTCCTGGTCCAGGCTAAATCACTGTCTTCTCCCCCAAACATACCACTCCTGGTCCAGGCTAAACCAAATATACCACTCCTGGTCCAGGCTAAACCAAATATACCACTCCTGGTCCAGGCTACATCACTGTCTTCTCCCCAAACATACCACTCCTGGTCCAGGCTACATCACTGTCTTCTCCCCCAAACATACCACTCCTGGTCCAGGCTACATCACTGTCTTCTCCCCCAAACATACCACTCCTGGTCCAGGCTACATCACTGTCTTCTCCCCCAAACATACCACTCCTGGTCCAGGCTACATCACTGTCTTCTCCCCCAAACATACCACTCCTGGTCCAGGCTAAACCAAACATACCACTCCTGGTCCAGGCTACATCACTGTCTTCTCCCCAAACATACCTTCTCCCCCAAACATACCACTCCTGGTCCAGGCTACATCACTGTCTTCTCCCCAAACATACCACTCCTGGTCCAGGCTACATGAGATTTACAGACAAACAGCATGGTAACATCATGGTGGTGTTTGGGGTGAGGTTGGTCTGTCAGTGTCCTGACCTGTCCTGGTGGTGTGTAGCCATAAACAACACTAGAATGTCATATACTACCCTCCAGGCTTGTTGATGGCTAGGTTATACGAGGTGAATCACACATGGTCCTGCCAGCACTGCAGGTGTCATCTCTACAGGATAGACCTGTACTACCGTGGGCATGAAGCAGCTTGTCACGGGCACAGCAGGCAGCTAAAACCAGCCCACTTGACTACCTTATTATTTTATTTAACTAGGCAAGTCAGTTAAGAACAAATTCTTATTTACAATGACGGCCTACCCCGGCCAAATCCTCCCCTAACCAGGATGACACTAGGCCAATTGTGCACCACCCTATGGGTCAGATGTGATACAGCCTGGATTTGAACCAGGGACTGTAGTGACACCTCTTGTACTGAGATGCAGTGCCTTAAACAGCTGTGCCACTCGGGAGCCCTTAAAGGGCGGTGTCTGTCTATTCTTTCCTGGTCTAGCCTTCTGAGACCACAGATGGGGTTGAGAAGCCCCCCTCCTCCAGCCCACTGTCCTGAGCCAAACCAAATATAAACAACACTGGGCAGAGTCTAACATTCCACTCAAGATATTTTCATTCCCACACGCTGCTTTTATTCTCACTTCTTGGCTCACATTAAAAGGAGAGGAATATAGGCTAGGAGAATCAACTAGGCCTATGAACTTATTTATTCTGATTACATGTAATCAGAGTCCCCAGTAACACCTCAGCTGTGGGTCAGTGTGTCCTACCCTCCCTTAGCCTGTCACTGTGGAGGAGAAACAGACCTGGATTCTGATCTTCTCCAGAACTCTCACTCCACATTCCAACACTCCACACACAGAATAATGAACATTCCAGATTCCAGGGAAGAGGAAATGAGAGATGGCATGTAACATACTGAACCACCTCGTAACAGGGTTTTAAATAAACATTCAATAAAAACAACCAGCACCAGGGTGGTAGAGAGAGGGGGCGGAGAGACGGGATGCATGAAGGTGGAGAACGACAGAGGGGCATACGACAGCCTCTAGTCCATATGACCTTGGCATTTATAGGAAGTGTTACATTTTGATAACGTGTTGCAGAAGTACACTCAACAGGTATCAAACTCATCAAATTAAAGTGCTTTCAGCTATTCTACCTGCTCAAAACTGGACCGTGACCTTCAACATGGCAGTGGAGATAAACAGAAGCGAAGGCAGCTCAGTTAATATGTAAACCAAACTTCTTTTAATGTGAACTTTTTACTACTATATGGGCAACATTCTGTCAGTCACAACAACACATTCATACTTCGATAAATAGAAGGCTCACTCTCTGGCTACTACAAACATGACTATGGGGGTAGCCTAGCCAAGGTGGACAGCAGGGCCGGGGGGGGGTGGTGGGGGACAGACTTCACATCAGTTAGGGGCTGTTTTAGTTTAGGCTTGGCTGCTAACGAATGAGGTGAAGTATCAGAGATACCAGCACCTGAATACCTTGATGACGAACTTGTCAAATTAAGGGGAAAACTCTTGGTTGCCGTGCAAACTGTAGCTCGTCATCAGCACAGGCTGATTTGAGAATGCAGGCCCTATTGTTGACAATACAACACTGTGATTATCAGGGGTAACCAACCATTGTGTTTATAAGCAAGGTCAGTGGGGTCCTTCCCAGCTATTTTAGGTCAGTGATTGGAGGCGCACCACCTAAAAAGGAGGGAACCCACTTATCTGTGAATAGTTGAACAGTCATGTGACTGGAGGCATGTGATTATGGAGACTGATAAGATTGGTATTTTTTACCATGATAGTATCAGGCTGGGCAGTAGGTGATAAGCACCCAGTGTGTGGCTGCTGCTTGATTGATAAGCTTAGAGTTATCAACAGTAAATGGATGTGGGCTTCATTGATTGTATTGCTTTTCTAGTATATCTAAAAATAGATATTTGTACTGAACAAATAGCCTGCATTTGTTAGTCACTGATGCTTTGGTCAGACAGCCATTGAAGGGAGTAGTTGATCACAATACGGGCATAATCTCGGTGTCAGACATCAGTGTTGATGATCATGTTGACACAGGCCATATGGTGACCAAATGAAGATCACCTGTCATCCTTATGTTGATTGATGAGGACTTTCTGGTCAGACTTTATTGCATTACTGTCAAAAACAGACTGTCTCTTTATCATCTATCTGTACTGGATTGGTAAATATAATGTTTTGAGACACATGGTTGTCCTGTCTGGAATACTATAATTTTTTTAGATGCACGAGCCCTTTTCATAGCTAGAATTACACCTTGCGAGCTAGCTAGTAGCAGACAGTTCTAGAATCTAGTCTGCTTTTTGCAAATAGCTAGCCACCTAGATAGTTATGGACAAACATGCAAAAAGTCTTATTCAAAAGATATGGTCGAACTAAATACCCGTTTAAAGAGAGCATCGATTAGCGCACCCACACACGCAACAGGTTAGGCAAAAGTACCTAGTCCGCCTTTCTAGCTTGTAGCAGTTGCTAGCCATTGCGTTGCGACATTCTCTGCTATGCCATTGGATGGAAAGTGACATTCGGTGACAATTTTACCCAAGTAAATAAACAATTTCGTTGTTATCCACCGAAGTTGAAACAACAGCTTTAGTTCAACCTGATGTGAGATACTCTTCTGTTAGTTCACCAGGTAGAACAAACTTTAAAAGATCGCGCTAGCTAACTAGCTCTTCCCTGGCAACGCGTCGCAGACAATGCCACTCCAAAATACATAGGAAATGGAAGAGAACTACTCACTTTATTCCCGCAACCCTGTCGAGAATATATTCTTCATTCACATGTCCAATATTACTCCACTGTTTTTTGTATCAGTTGAGTAAAAAAAAAAAAACTAAACTTTGCTAACTTTGTGCCACAATATCCGTCCGGATCCTCTCTTCCGTAGCCGTGCGTTAGGAGTCATTTCCAACTCGAGAGTTGTTCAGACGTGAAGGTTCTCCCTTTTGCTCTACAGCGCCCAGTACATTTGCATGAAACAACGTTCGCGATTGGACAATGCTGCTCACAGGACCCTAAACAATTATATTTTGTCCAATGAAAGACGACTTTACATATATATACAGTCTATGCTTTACGTCTGTAAGTGACAGGGTTGATTTAGATGGGTTTTTTACCCAGGGCAAGCTTTTGCTGAAATCAAGGACCAATGGTGTAGAAATAAATATATTTTGATGTACTCTCTATGTAGCACCCAGGGTCGTTACAATATAATCGTTTTATATTTCCAATTGGACACGTCAGTTTATAAATAAGAGACTGAAGAAATTGTTTTACATAATGATCAAGGATTTTTAATTTTTCATTAGTTTCATCAATATTACAGAAAACGTTTATAGTACAGAGTTCAATATCTCCCCATTGCTTCATTAATTTAGTCAGGATTGCTGGTCACCATAATCTGTACAATATCACTCTTTTGTATTCATGTATTTTTCTGTACATTGTTTGAATAGTTGTTAAAAGGCAGTCAGCACTTTAAATAAGCTGTTTCTTCCTTCTGAAATTAAACACATAAAAGACAAAGTTTCCTCCCTCCTCCAGTTCCCTCACATATCTGTACTAGTATGTGTGAGGTGAGCAGTCCTGTAGGGGTGAGGGTGGGGGGAGACAGGCCGTGTTGGTAAAGTAGAAGGGCAGGGGACAGGGTGGGACCAGAGGCACATATTTAGATATGTGAAAGAATACACGTCTCTGGGTGGGACTTCAGTACCAGGTCAGACTATGACGAAGCTAGTGGGCCTGGCGGGCAGCTAGGGGGAACGGTCAGCCTGGAAGGAAGTTAGTGGGCCTGGCGGGTAGCTAGGGAGCAGCTAGGGGGAACGGTCAGCCTGGAAGGAGGTTAGTGGGCCTGGCGGGTAGCTAGGGGGCAGCTAGGGGGAACGGTCAGCCTGGAAGGAGGTTAGTGGGCCTGGCGGATAGCTAGGGGGCAGCTAGGGGGAACGGTCAGCCTGGAAGGAGGTTAGTGGGCCTGGCGGGTAGCTAGGGGGCAGCTAGGGGGAACGGTCAGCCTGGAAGGAGGTTAGTGGGCCTGGCGGGTAGCTAGGGGGCAGCTAGGGGGAACGGTCAGCCTGGAAGGAGGTTAGTGGGCCTGGCGGGTAGCTAGGGGGCAGCTAGGGGGAACGGTCAGCCTGGAAGGAGGTTAGTGGGCCTGGCGGGTAGCTAGGGGGCAGCTAGGGGGAACGGTCAGCCTGGAAGGAGGTTAGTGGGCCTGGCGGGTAGCTAGGGGGCAGCTAGGGGGAACGGTCAGCCTGGAAGGAGGTTAGTGGGCCTGGCGGGTAGCTAGGGGGAACGGTCAGCCTGGAAGGAGGTTAGTGGGCCTGGCGGGTAGCTAGGGGGCAGCTAGGGGGAACGGTCAGCCTGGAAGGAGGTTAGTGGGCCTGGCGGGTAGCTAGGGGGCAGCTAGGGGGAACGGTCAGCCTGGAAGGAGGTTAGTGGGCCTGGCGGGTAGCTAGGGGGCAGCTAGGGGGAACGGTCAGCCTGGAAGGAAGTTAGTGGGCCTGGCGGGTAGCTAGGGGGCAGCTAGGGGGAACGGTCAGCCTGGAAGGAAGTTAGTGGGCCTGGCGGGTAGCTAGGGGGCAGCTAGGGGGAACGGTCAGCCTGGAAGGAAGTTAGTGGGCCTGGTGGGTAGCTAGGGGGCAGCTAGGGTGCCTGGGGGGAAGCTAGGGGGACTCAGGGGCAGCTTGTGGGCCTGGAGGGGAAGCTACAGTAGTGGGACTGGGGGGCAGCTAGTGGGCCTGGGGGGCAGCTGGGGGGCTGCTAGGGGGAAACAGTCAGCCTAGTGGGCACTGGCAGGCCACTCGCTGCCTTTATCCGCCTTCAAGGCCTGTATTCATAAAGGAGTATGAGTGCTGATCTAGGATCAGTTTATCATAATGAATAAGACTATATAGACGGGGGGACCTGGTCCTAGATCACTACTCCGAGCCACTTTATGAATACAGGCCCAGGTCTCATCATGGTGACCCTATGACTTTTGGCCCAAGATACCCACCACTTTTGGCAACTGCACACAAACACGACTCACAAGAAAAACAACAAGCAAAGCTGTGTGTGAAGCCATTATGAGGCATTATAAAGCCCATATAATGAGGCATAGAAGAGAAGAATACTAAAGGGAAGGGACAGATAGCTAGAGGCACCCTCAGGACCCTGAAAACACTCCTAATAAGCCAGAGCACCAAGGCTACATCCTGATTCTTCACTCTATTCCTGCATACTTTCTTGCATGGATCTAGTAATGGTGGGAACTCCCTCCAGTCAATGCCTACCTTCACCAATCCAATGCCTTTAAAAATGACGGGGAGTGTGCAAGTGTACACTTCAGGAGAAGGGTGAAGAATCAGGACATACCCCAAGAGGGACTTCTGACATCATCTCAAAAGGGTTTTCATTGTTCAAAAAGAAGATATGTATTTTCTATCTTTTTTTTGTGAGATAAGAAAATAGTATTTGTATTTTTTTGAGCACCTACAGCTTGTTATTGAAATGCTACTGCTATCTATCTATAAGGTCTAGGGTTGAACACACAAAGCAATTGCGAGGATGAAAGAGAAACAGAGTTGCTTAATATGACAATATAATATTCATAATTATAATAATAATAATTATAATAATATAATATATTACAGAATAAATCTCTTATTTTTTCACTTTTAAAAGGTATAACATTTTGTCTTTCTTTGAAATACAATGATCTTTTCAAATTCAGATTTCATGATCAATGTATGTACTCATTTACTTTGTGTTCGAGATGTTGGTTAATTATACTTGATGAACTTTATTATCCAAATCAATAAAAACTAGCTGTGCCATTGCATATTACAGAATAGTTATGATATGTGGACATGCACCACTTTCTCTCCCTGTCTATCTATCTGTCCTCGTAAGATGACATCATCATAGTCGTCCTATGACCATCACGTCCACAACCTCTCCTTTATGCAGCTCCACATATTGCTCTGTTTTAGGAGGCAACATCAGCAGCCCGTTGGCACTTCTCATGCTCATCAGTCGACTACTCATCTGATTTCCTGTAGGGGGGAGAGAGACAGAGAGAGATAAAGAGTGAGAGAGATAAAGAAGGAGAGTGTTGGCAGAGAGGGATAGAGGGGGGAGAGAGAGGGAGGAGGGTGGGGAGACAGAGAGAGCCAATAACATGACAAGAATCAACTTTTTGATACACATTTTCCCTTATCCATTTTTTACATGCAAACGTGCTGATGACAAAGTATTGTGTGTATGAGATAATACCTGTGCTCTGTGCCCATGGCAGAGGCTCCTGGTGGTGCCATGTCAGGATGCAGCGGTGGTACTCTGGACGAGGGTCCAACTTTACATCACAGGAAAGCTGTTTACACACACACAGGAGAAAGCAGGGCGCAGAATGATGACATCACACTCAACTTTAAACCCCAATGTATTTGCATTAAGCTATGTGCAAAAAAATAAAATAACTCTGTTGTTAACTTACCCTGGCTTTGATGATGGTGGGCCGAGGGTCCAGGATCCCCTGCATCTTCCTTAGAGCAGGGATGACGAAGAGGTTACAGGTGACAACCGCAGACACTGGGTTACCTGACCAACAGAAAGAGAGGGGCTGAGGATGAGAGGGAGAAAAGGACGGGACATTACCACTGTTCAGCGGGCTAAGGGGGGAGATGACAGGATAGGCCAGAGAAGGTTTGGACGGGTTGGGGTGTAGGAGCATTGTTGTTATTGACATGCTCCAGCTGGCAGCCCCTGTAGCACAGGATAAAGGCTCAGTGCAGAGTGGTTCTCTTCTCACCCCACTGGCCTGTCAGTATGGGGCCGGGGGACCGGGCTGGGCCGGGGGGATGAGGAGGCAGACAGTTGAGACAGGTACGCTTCTGACTTTTTAAGGTTGCACAGAAGAGGGACTGGAGGGGTGCACTCTTTAGGGGAGTGGGAGAAGTGGGTGAGCGCTCTTTGGGGAGAGTGGGAAAAGTCTTTACACCAACCAGCAGCAGTGACGGGAGGTGTCAAAAAAGGTAAAATGAAATTAAACAGCAGGGGGAAGGGTGAGTAGCGCTCTCAAATCACAACAACAAGCAACAGCATGGAATGATGGGATAGATACCCGCAGGGGCTCGGAACGACACTGGGAAACAGAACGAGGCGCGACAGAACCAACAACAACGCCACAGAAACAAAACAATATTTCTTTCTCAGAAAACCGAACAGAAAATCACATAAGAAAATAAAAACTCTTTATTTTATGTCAATATTTTTTGTTAAGATTCAAGTTTGGGTTTACTAAAAGGTGTAGTGATCTTATTTTTCTTAATCACTACTAAAAAACGAACAAAAATGCCCCCAAACATGCCCAAACAAAGTTTGGGAGATAAAAAGTTCATTTGGCATCAAGTTTGCATTTTGAGATCATTTTAAGCCCATATCATTTGAGGTTGGGCCAAGTTTCAGTTTAGCACTTAAAGCAAAAAAAATATTTCCCATTTTCAGTTTAAATTCCGTTTTCTGAGCTCATTTGAAGTAAGCTTGCTTTCAGGTAGAGAGCAGCACACTGAACGGTACGGTCAACCACGGTGGTAGCACCTACTTCCGCGCGGTGGCACAAGCACCCTGCTTGCCTCACTGTCGGGGACATGGTCGATGAAAATGGCGCCTGTATCTCTGAAGGTGAAATTACCTTAAAGGGGGAATATAAAAAGAGTGGCAGTCACCACAGCCACAGACTAGCCCTCCGAACATGCGTAGGACGGGCAGAGGCAAGGCAGGGGGGCTGGGGGAGGCAATAGAACAGGCAGAGGCAAGGGGGTCTGCTGGGGGCAATGGAGAGGTCGAGGTGCAGGGGGGGCTAGGAGAGTAGAGGGACAAGAGGTTGTTGTCAGCAGGGCTGGTTGGGTGGGTCAAATAGGGGTCTTAGGGGTTTGATGTTTAGAGCTGGTGGGTCTTAGGTAAACTCTAGGAACACGGTTTTGGAGGGCTGGTATAAAACATTCCCTCACACAAACATATTTATAATACAAACAACAACTCATATACAAAATGTAAATGATCAATCGGGGAAAAAGCTGCTGCTGTGGAAGGAAGGCTGTTTTGTTCCAGGATGCTGTAGGAACTGAAAGGGGAGTGTAATTAAAGAGAAACATTACCTCTGTCTGAGAGCATGCTGCTGGATTAATACAACATGTTTCTCTCAGGGAAACATACATTTGGTTGTTAAACTCTGGCATTTTGGACTTAGAGCAGTCAAGGCCGGCGATCCCCTGCCAGTCCTGAGACTCAACAACAACATTTACGGGTCTACACACAAACAACAGATACTGTACACACAGTACATATGACATGAACAGCTCATAAACACATACCTGGTAGGGCAAATATCAGTTTCCGTGCCCCGTCAATGTCTACAGTGGCGAACGTGGTGGGGAGACTAAGAGAAGAAAACAGAAGGCGAACCAACTAAGACCTTCCGTGATTCACTATCCATCTCTCCTAAACCATCCTCATCCTCACTTGATGAATTAACAAGGCATATCCCTCTAAACTCTTGTAGCATAATGTATCAAATAAAAAAATTATGTCTTACCCTGGCTTCATAAACACCCGTCCAAAATGGATCTGGGCGTGGAGGTCAATGTCAAGCACCTGCTTCAGATAGTCCTGAAACATCAAAAGATATATTGTAAATTATTGTGTTGTGTTTACAGTGTATTTCATGCCTATAAAGTTAATTGAATTATATTAAGAATTATATTCATTGAATTATAAAATTCCTTTTATTATATTGACGTTGAGGAAGAAGTTGTCATAGGACAGTGTTAAACTTCTTATGGAGTCAGTGGGTTTAAACGGAGACGTTGATTATCTCTACTGACACGTTTCCATGTCCGACAGATGGTGAGGTGTACACGTTTCCATGTCCGACAGATGGTGAGGTGTACACGTTTCCATGTCCGACAGATGGTGAGGTGTACACGTTTCCATGTCCGACAGATGGTGAGGTGTACACGTTTCCATGTCCGACAGATGGTGAGGTGTACACGTTTCCATGTCCGACAGATGGTGAGGTGTACACGTTTCCATGTCCGACAGATGGTGAGGTGTACACGTTTCCATGTCCGACAGATGGTGAGGTGTACACGTTTCCATGTCTGACAGATGGTGAAGTGTGTGATCCAATAACAGAAGTAATTGGAGCAGAAAACCCAGAGAGAAGTAGAGAATTCAGATAAGCAGTAAACATACAAAAGGTCAGCCAAACCAGCTGGATCAGAACAGCAAGAGTAACAGCTGGATCAGAACAGCAGGAGTAACAGATGGATCAGAACAGCAGGAGTAACAGATGGATCAGAACAGCAGGAGTAACAGCTGGATCAGAACAGCAGGAGTAACAGCTGGATCAGAACAGCAGGAGTAACAGCTGGATCAGAACAGCAGGAGAAACAGCTGGATCAGAACAGCAGGAGTAACAGCTGGATCAGAACAGCAGGAGTAACAGCTGGATCAGAACAGCAGGAGAAACAGCTGGATCAGAACAGCAGGAGAAACAGATGGATGAGAACAGCAGGAGTAACAGCTGGATCAGAACAGCAGGAGTAACAGCTGGATCAGAACAGCAGGAGTAACAGCAGGAGTAACAGCTGGAGTAACAGCTGGATCAGAACAGCAGGAGAAACAGCTGGATGAGAACAGCAGGAGTAACAGCTGGATCAGAACAGCAGGAGTAACAGCTGGAACAGAACAGCAGGAGTAACAGCAGGAGTAACAGCTGGATCAGAACAGCAGGAGTAACAGCTGGATCAGAACAGCAGGAGTAACAGCTGGATCAGAACAGTTGGAGTAACAGCTGGTGCAGAACAGCAGGAGTAACAGATGGATGAGAACAGCTGGATCAGAACAGCAGGAGTAACAGCTGGATCAGAACAGCAGGAGTAACAGCTGGATCAGAACAGCAGGAGTAACAGCTGGATCAGAACAGCTGGATCAGAACAGCAGGAGTAACAGCTGGTGCAGAACAGCAGGAGTAACAGATGGATCAGAACAGCAGGAGTAACAGCTGGATCAGAACAGCAGGAGTAACAGCTGGATCAGAACAGCAGGAGTAACAGCTGGATCAGAACAGCAGGAGTAACAGCTGGACCAGAACAGCTGGAGTAACAGCTGGACCAGAACAGCAGGAGTAACAGCTGGATCAGAACAGCAGGAGTAACAGCTGGATCAGAACAGCAGGAGTAACAGCTGGATCAGAACAGCAGGAGTAACAGCTGGATGAGAACAGCAGGAGTAACAGCTGGATGAGAACAGCAGGAGTAACAGCTGGATGAGAACAGCAGGAGTAACAGCTGGATGAGAACAGCAGGAGTAACAGATGGATGAGAACAGCAGGAGTAACAGCTGGATCAGAACAGCAGGAGTAACAGCTGGATCAGAACAGCAGGAGTAACAGCTGGATCAGAACAGCAGGAGTAACAGCTGGATCAGAACAGCTGGAGTAACAGCTGGATCAGAACAGCAGGAGTAACAGCTGGATCAGAACAGCAGGAGTAACAGCTGGATCAGAACAGCAGGAGTAACAGCTGGATCAGAACAGCAGGAGTAACAGCTGGATCAGAACAGCAGGAGTAACAGCTGGATCAGAACAGCAGGAGAAGCAGCTGGATCAGAACAGCAGGAGTAACAGCTGGATCAGAACAGCAGGAGTAACAGCTGGATCAGAACAGCAGGAGTAACAGCTGGATCAGAACAGCAGGAGTAACAGCTGGATCAGAACAGCAGGAGTAACAGATGGATGAGAACAACTGGATCAGAACAGCAGGAGTAACAGCTGGATCAGAACAGCAGATGCACAGTACTCGAGGTTCAACATAGAGACCAAACTCCACCCCTAGCCCCATTGTCTCAACTGCGTGTAGCATTAGAATGATGCCATCTGACAAAGGACAATGCCCCTAGCACCTACTCCCTAGCCATTTAATTTGCTCTGACAAACACAGTGACCTCGTAAAAATATATCTAAATAAGCTCACTGCCTCACCACTCATTTGTTATTTATTTAACCTTTATTTAACTAGGTAAGTCAGTTAAGAACAAATAAAAATGTACAATGACGGCCTACCCAGTCTCCCGTAACCCCGGACGACACTGGGCCAATTGTGCGCCGCCCTATGGGACTCCCGATCACGGCCGGTTGTGATACAGCCCGGGATCGAACCAGGGTCTGCAGTGACGCTTATCACCTTGTTCTCTTTTTATTTTTTTTTATTTTTTAAATATAATCTTACCTTCTCTCCCATGGACACACCTCCTGAGGTGATGATGACGTCAGCACGGCTGATCCCCTCGTTCAGGGCATTAAGGAGGTCGTCTGGGCTGTAGGAGAAAGGTCACAGGTCACAGTTCATACCCTCCCATCTTTCTGATCGTAGATGAATCTATAGCTTTCCAGACACAGATTTTAGCCTTGTGCTTTCAGATTCTCCATCGAGCATGCTTTTTAGTCCAGGACTAGGATTAATGTGTGTCCAGGAAACCAGCCCAAAATGTTCTTGGAGGGTAGATGAAGCCATTGTTACTGAGGCTTATGATTGAGTGTTGTTGACTGACTTGTCTCCGACGATGCCCAGGTTGATGGTAGGGTAGCCATGTTCCTGAATGGTGGCCAGCAGTGTAGACCTGTTACTGTCCCTGATCTTCCCTGGGTGCAGGTCATCCTCTGGGTTCAACAGCTACACACACACACACACAGGTTACTTTATTGTTCATATTCTACAGGAAACCATCTCACATCTTGCAATATTTTCCTGTCAGAACCTGGGATTCAAACCGGCAATCGGTTGATGTCTTACCCGCCTCTCTAACCTCTAGGCTACCTGCCACCGCAATCCCAGGTATTAAAGATACCATGAGTGATGGCAAAATATGTGTGCATGGATATGTGTGTTTGTGTGTTCACCTCGTTGCCAGTTGACATGACAGCCACCACTGGGAACTTCTGCACCTCCACCTCAGTGACTCCTACGGTGGCCAGCAGGCCAATCTCAGAAGGGCCCATGTGGGTACCCTTGGACAGGACACATTCCCCACGCTTTATATCATGACCTATAGGCCTGGAGGGAGGGGAGACAGAGGGGGCTGGGTGAGTGGCAGAGACACAGTACTGGTACTACGGTCACGTGGAATTTCACTGCCTTCATGACTCGTGACCGCCGGTGTGGCAACCCTAGTAGTACCTCAAGATTTATATCATGACCTATAGGCCTGGAGAAAGGGACAGAGGGCGCTGGGTGAGTGGCAGGCACTCAGATACTGACATGGCTGTGCAATACATAGTGCTGAGCTATTAGTGCTTTTTGAGGTCGGTTCGGTTAAAAAATGATCACAGTGTCTAGACTATGTGTCACATGGAATGACGCTGGAGAGGCGAAGCATGTATGGGGAGTCAAACATTTAATGTGGAACGGACATGGAACGAGATAAGAACAGTGTCAGCAAATGAGTAACACAAACAAAAGACAATAAATGCAGCAGCGGGGAACAGAGCAAGGGAACTGACAAATATAGGGGAGGAAATAAACAGATGATGAGTGAGTCCAGGTGAGTCCAATATCGCTGATGCGCGTGACAAGGGAAGGCAGGTGTGAGTAATAGATGATAGGAGTGAGTGATGCAGGGAAGCCTGGCGCCCTCAAGCGCCAAGGGGGAAGAGCGGGAGCAGGCGTGACAGTACCCCCCCCCCTCTAGGGGAACCACCCTGCGTCCCATCTAGGCGTACCGGCCGAGACATGGGCGCTGGGCAAGCCGGTTGGGGGCGTGGAAGCCCAACGAACCGGCAGGAGTGTGAGAGCCTAGCGAGCCGGCTGAGGCATGGAAGCCCGACGATCCGGCTGAGACAAGACGCCTGTCGATCCCGCTGCGGAGAGGGAGCCCGAAGATCCGGTTGAATGGGACGTGGGATGGGAAGCCGCCGAGCCAACCGAGGCAAGGAAACCTCTCGAGCCAGCCAGGGCGTAAAAGCCCGATGGGCTGGCTTAGGCACCACCGGTTCCATCGGCGGCGGAGTCCACCCCGACGTCACCAACAAAACAAAAAACAAAACTCCTGGACCGGCTGGGCGAACAAGAACTGACGATCCGGCTGAGGCCCGACGTGGGATGGGCGCCATCCGAGCCAACCGGGGCAAGGAAACCTCTTGAGCCATCTAGGGCGTGGAAGCCCGACAAGCTGGCTAGGCACCACCAGTTCCATCGGTGGCGACACAGAGCCGATGCCACCATACCAACCGGAACTCCAGTACTCCCCGATGCTTTGTGTGATGGCTGCTGCATTCTGTCACATGGGTGACGCTGGAGAGGCGAAGCAGGTACGGGGAGTCAAACATTTAATAAATAACGGACATGGAACGAGACAGGAACAGCGTCTGCAAACGAGTAACACAAACAAAAAACAAATCAATGCAGCAGCGGGGAACAGAGCAAGGGAACTGACAAATATAGGGGAGGTAATAAACAGATGATAAGTGAGTCCAGGTGAGTCCAATATCGCTGATGCGTGTGACGAGGGAAGGCAGGTGTGCGTAATTGATGATAGGAGTGAGTGATGCAGGGCAGCCTGGCGCCCTCAAGCGCCGGGGGGGGGAAGAGCGGGAGCAGACGTGACACTACGCACATTACACTAGTACTGTAGCATGGTACCATATCTACGAACCAACCAAAAGCAGTACTGACAAAAGAAGACAGCGTGAAGTAAAGCGAAGTGAAACCTAAAGACAGGTTAGTTCACAGACAATAGGGGAAAGTAAGGGTTAAAGGAGTAGTCAGTAATTATAACAGTCTTATTGTTAAAGAGGAGAATTGGGAACCGTGATTATATATAAATTACTCGCACTTGACTCCCTTCTCCCTTTTACTAGCTTGGACTTTGCTGATAGCTGCTTTACTGAGGAAAATGTACTTACTACAACTGTGATACAGTGCCTTCAGAAAGTATTCACATTCCTTGACATTTTCCACATTTTGTTACAGCCTGAATTTAAAATTGATAACATTTAGATTTTTGGGTCTACACACAATACCCCATAATGTCAAAGTGGAATGATGTTCTTCAATATATATATATTTTTTTATTATTATTATTATTATTTATTTTTTTACAAATGAATAAAAAATGAAAAGCTGAAATGTCTTGAGTCATTAACTATCCAATCACTTTTTTATGTCTTGCCTAAATAAGTTCTGGAGTAAAAATGTACTTAACAAGTCACATAATAAGTTGCATGGACTCATTCTGTGTGCAATAATAGTGTTTGACATGATTTTTTAATGACTACCTCGTCACACATACAATTATATGTAAGGTCCCTCAGTCGAGCAGTGAATTTCAAACACTGATTCAACCACAATGACCAGAGAGGTTTTGCAATGCCTCGCTAAGAAGAGCACCTATTGGTAGATGGGTAAAAAATAAAAAAGCAGACATTGAATATCCCTTTGACTATGGTGAAGTTATTAATGACACTTTGGAAGGTGTATCAATACACCCAGCCAATACAAAGATACAGGCGTCCTTCCTAACTCAGTTGCCGGAGAGGAACGAAACTGCTCAGGGATTTCCACGAGGCCAATGGTGACTTTTAAACAGTTAGAGAGTTTAATGGCTGTGAAAATTGAGGAATGATCAACAACATTGTAGTTGCTCCACAATACTAAGCTAATTTACAGAGTGAAAAGAAGACTATACAGAAATATTCCAAAACATGCATCCTGGCACTAAACAAGGCACTAAAGTAATACTGTGCAAAAAATCTGTTATGTTTGGGGCCAATCCAATGCAACACATTACTGAGTACCACTCTCCATATTTTCAAGCATACTGGTGGCTGCATCATGTTATCGGTATGCTTGTAATTGTTAAGAACTGGGGAGTTTTTCAGGATCAAAAGAAACAGAATGGAGCTAAACACAACCAAAATCCTAGAGAAAAACCTGGTTCAGTCTGGTTTCTACCAGACACTGTGAGATTAATTCATCTTTCAGTTTTGACTTAAATCTGCTTAAAAATCTATGGCAAGACTTGAAAATGTTTGTCTAGCAATAATCTACAACCAATTTGACAGAGCTTGTAGAATTGTTTTGATAATAATGGGCAGATATTGTACAATGTGTTGTACAGGTGTGCAAAGCTCTTAGAGACTTTTCTTTTTAATCTTTTAATTTTATTTAACCTTTATTTAAATTAGGCAAGTCAGCTAAGAACAAATTCTTATTTACAATGATGGCCTACCCCGGCCAAACCCGCCGCCCTATGGGACTCCCAATCACTGCCGACTTACCCAGAAAGACTCAGAACTGTATCGCTGCCAAAGGTGAATCAAACATGTATTGACTCAGGAGTGTGAATACTTATGTAAATTAGATATTTTCTGTATTTCATTTTCGACAAATTTGCTAACATTTCTAAAAACATGTTTCACTTTGTCATTATAGGGTATTGTGTGTAAATGGGTGAGGAAAAAAATTGCTCTCACATTCACAGGCTGTAACACAACAAAATGTGGAATAAGTCAAGCAATATGAATAATTTATTGAACTGTATGTGGTTGTCCCACCTAGCTATTTTAAGATGAATGCACTAACTGTAAGTTGTTCTGTCTAAGAGTGTCTGCTAAATGATAAAATTATTTTTGAGCTTTTAACATTCAATTGCCAAAACATTTAAAATATTCCATTGTCTTTGTAAGGTTCACATTCGGTAGAAATTACTATGAAATAATAAAATACTGCAGTTGCGTATATTACTTTTTAAAATGATTTAATTATGTTTCCCTCCTTAAAGTCATCATCTCATCTCTGCTCAGGCAGTAACAGCCAGCCAGACAACATTATCTCTGTTCTCCCATACTGTACTGTCTTCAGGCATCCTATTTAGCAAGACTAGCCTGCCTAAGTATGCTGCAGAGCTGTCTGACAAAATAATTTTACTAGTTCTTCAAAGTAGATATGGTAGACTTTCACAAACGGTCTCTATCCCTCTCTCTCGTCCTTGTGTTGTGTACATTCCTCTCTCATTCAGTCTATGCAGTCTATGTGTATCTAACTTAACATAGCAGGCGTAAAACTGTATCCATCTCTGTCCGAGCTGGAAAGAACAGGCCAAAGAAAGAACAGGCACATTGGATTATGGTCACTGGCTGCCTGTGAGTTTTAGAATTCATTTTAAGATTCTTCTATTGGTTTTTAAATCAATCCACGATGGTGCACCCCAATACATGTCAGACATGCTTTTAAGTCATGTACCCAGTAGGTCCCTCAGGTCCTCTGGCCTTTTAACTATCCCAAAGTCTAGGACCAAGAGTCATGGAGAGGCAGCCTTTAGTTATTATGCCCCCAGCCTCTGGAATAGTCTGCCAGAGAACCTGAGGGGGGCTGAAACTGTTGACATATTTAAAACACCTTTTTAGCTCTGCTTTTCCTCAGGGTGCTTTTTAGTCCTTTACTTTTTATTGTTGCTGTTTTTTTATCCTCATGTTTGTTGTATAGTAAATATTTCAGCTTTAATTTTTATTGTTAAAGAATAAAATCCTGTGAAGCACATTGCGTCGCATTCCATGTCTGAAATGTGCTGTATAAACAAGGCTTGATTTGATTTGATGATTGTAGTTAATCACCATATTTCTGCGCTGAACTAAATTGAATATTTGCTTCATGAAAACTAGAACTCTCTTCAGCCCAGCGTCCCACATGCTTCTTAACTTGGTTTCTCTTGTGAATTATTTGATTTCTCTCTAGAGAAACGGCGCAATGGGAAAATGGTTAATCGCTCAGCACTAGAGGTAGAGTTCTGTTACAGAAAAGCATTGAGTAAAACTGGGATTGGAATTTCAGTTTACTTCCTGAATTAACTGGATTTAAATGAAATAGAGCCCACCAGTCCTGACTGGTACAACCTTAAACTTCTCACTCACCTGATGTCTAGTCCAGGGCGTGCCTGTACCAAGATCCGCACCTCCAGTTCTTCTGTGCCCTGCAACGACAAACAGAGCGGTTAATGAAGAAGATACAGTACATTCCGTACTATTGTCAGGAAGAGGTTTGTGGCAGATGAAGTCTACATGTACAATACAGAAAGGCTGTCTGTTTGTGGAGAGGAGATACTGGAGACAGAGGAGAAAGATAATTGTGAAACAGAGAGGCGAGAGACATATTGTATGTTATTGTAATGTATTTGTATAGTATATTCCATGCGGATAAAGTTCATTGAAATAAATTGAGAGGGGGTCAGGAAGTTGCCACAGGAGATGGGAGAGGGGGAGTGCTGGTTGACTCACGTCTTCAGAGAGAGAGAGAGAGAGAGAGGGAAGAAGAAGGAAAGAAGGGAGAAGTTGGGTGTTGACTCACGTCGTCAGACTCTCGAAGCAGCTCTGTGTCCTCCACCTGCACCACAGCATCTGCCCCACAGGGGATAGGAGCCCCTGTTGTCACCCTCATCACCTGGCCCGGCATCACTGTGTGGGTCGGCTACAGAGTCACACATGCAGGTTGGACATTATAAAGGTGTTAAACATGCTTATAACACATCTATCAAGGCATTTTAACTGCATCATAACTACCGGCATGAAGTAGTGTTATCAACATTTCAATTGGGAAGTTGAATTATCAGAAATCGACTATATACAATTTTCACAAGATAAACTTTTGAACATGAGCGTCAATAGTGGAATCTGTGTGTCCACTGTGGAGGCAGTGTGTCCACTGTGGAGGCTGTGTGTCCACTGTGGAGGCTGTGTGTCCATAGTGGAGGCTGTGTGTCCATAGTGGAGGCTGTGTGTCCATAGTGGAGGCAGTGTGTCCATTGTGGAGGCTGTGTGTCCATAGCGGAGGCAGTGTGTCCATAGCGGAGGCAGTGTGTCCATAGTGGAGGCAGTGTGTCCACGGTGGAGGCTGTGTGTCCACTGTGGAGGCTGTGTGTCCATTGCGGAGGCTGTGTGTCCATAGCGGAGGCTGTGTGTCCATAGCGGAGGCTGTGTGTCCATAGCGGAGGCTGTGTGTCCATAGTGGAGGCTGTGTGTCCATAGTGGAGGCTGTGTGTCCATAGTGGAGGCTGTGTGTCCATAGTGGAGGCTGTGTGTCCATAGTGGAGGCTGTGTGTCCATAGTGGAGGCTGTGTGTCCATAGTGGAGGCTGTGTGCCCATAGTGGAGGCTGTGTGTCCATAGTGGAGGCTGGGTGTCCATAGTGGAGGCTGTGTGAGAATTCTAAAATGTACTATTTAAATGTATTATTATGGATTTAATCCAGAAAGCAGAGTGGAGTGTTGTAGAGAGTCTAATGTAGAGAGCGAGACAGGGTCTGTGTAGAGTAGAGAGAGACAGGGTCTGTGTAGAGTAGAGAGAGACAGGGTCTGTGTAGAGTGGAGAGAGACAGGGTCTGTGTAGAGTAGAGAGACAGGGTCTGTGTAGAGTAGAGAGAGACAGGGTCTGTTTAGAGTAGAGAGAGACAGGGTCTGTGTAGAGTAGAGAGAGAGACAGGGTCTGTTTAGAGTAGAGAGAGAGACAGGGTCTGTGTAGAGTAGAGAGAGAGACAGGGTCTGTGTAGAGTAGAGAGAGAGACAGGGTCTGTGTAGAGTAGAGAGAGAGAGACAGGGTCTGTGTTGAGTAGAGAGAGAGACAGGGTCTGTGTAGAGTAGAGAGAGAGACAGGGTCTGTGTAGAGTAGAGAGAGACAGGGTCTTTGTAGAGTAGAGAGAGAGACAGGGTCTGTGTAGAGCAGAGAGAGAGACAGGGTCTGTGTAGAGCAGAGAGAGAGACAGGGTCTGTGTAGAGTAGAGAGACAGGGTCTGTGTAGAGCAGAGAGAGAGACAGGGTCTGTGTAGAGTAGAGAGACAGGGTCTGTGTAGAGTAAAGAGAGAGAGAGACATGGTCTGTGTGGAGTAAAGAGAGAGAGAGACATGGTCTGTGTGGAGTAGAGAGAGAGACAGGGTCTGTATAGAGTAGAGAGAGAGAGACAGGGTCTGTGTAGAGTAGAGAGAGACAGGGTCTGTATAGAGTAGAGAGAGAGACAGGGTCTGTGTAGAGCAGAGAGAGAGACAGGGTCTGTATAGAGTAGAGAGAGAGAGACAGGGTCTGTGTAGAGTAGAGAGAGACAGGGTCTGTATAGAGTAGAGAGAGACAGGGTCTGTGTTGAGTAGAGAGAGAGACAGGGTCTGTGTTGAGTAGAGAGAGAGACAGGGTATGTGTAGAGTAAAGAGAGAGACAGGGTCTGTGTAGAGTAGAGAGAGAGACAGGGTCTGTGTAGAGTAGAGAGAGAGACAGGGTCTGTTTAGAGTAGAGAGAGAGAGACAGGGTCTGTATAGAGTAGAGAGAGACAGGGTCTGTGTTGAGTAGAGAGAGAGACAGGGTCTGTGTTGAGTAGAGAGAGAGACAGGGTCTGTGTAGAGTAAAGAGAGAGACAGGGTCTGTGTAGAGTAGAGAGAGAGACAGGGTCTGTGTAGAGTAGAGAGAGAGACAGGGTCTGTGTAGAGTAGAGAGAGAGACAGGGTCTGTGTAGAGTAGAGAGAGACAGGGTCTGTGTAGAGTAGAGAGAGAGAGACAGGGTCTGTGTAGAGTAGAGAGAGACAGGGTCTGTGTAGAGTAGAGAGAGAGACAGGGTCTGTGTAGAGTAGAGAGAGAGACAGGGTCTGTGTAGAGTAGAGAGAGAGACAGGGTCTGTGTAGAGTAGAGAGAGAGAGACAGGGTCTGTGTAGAGTAGAGAGAGACAGGGTCTGTGTAGAGTAGAGAGAGAGACAGGGTCTGTGTAGAGCAGAGAGAGAGACAGGGTCTGTATAGAGTAGAGAGAGAGAGACAGGGTCTGTGTAGAGTAGAGAGAGACAGGGTCTGTATAGAGTAGAGAGAGAGACAGGGCCTGTGTAGAGCAGAGAGAGAGACAGGGTCTGTATAGAGTAGAGAGAGAGAGACAGGGTCTGTGTAGAGTAGAGAGAGAGACAGGGTCTGTTTAGAGTAGAGAGAGAGACAGGGTCTGTGTAGAGTAGAGAGAGAGACAGGGTCTGTGTAGAGTAGAGAGAGAGACAGGGTCTGTGTAGAGTAGAGAGAGAGAGACAGGGTCTGTGTTGAGTAGAGAGAGAGACAGGGTCTGTGTAGAGTAGAGAGAGAGAGACAGGGTCTGTGTAGAGTAGAGAGAGACAGGGTCTTTGTAGAGTAGAGAGAGAGACAGGGTCTGTGTAGAGCAGAGAGAGAGACAGGGTCTGTGTAGAGCAGAGAGAGAGACAGGGTCTGTGTAGAGTAGAGAGACAGGGTCTGTGTAGAGCAGAGAGAGAGACAGGGTCTGTGTAGAGCAGAGAGAGAGACAGGGTCTGTGTAGAGTAGAGAGACAGGGTCTGTGTAGAGCAGAGAGAGAGACAGGGTCTGTGTAGAGTAAAGAGAGAGAGAGACATGGTCTGTGTGGAGTAGAGAGAGAGACAGGGTCTGTATAGAGTAGAGAGAGAGAGACAGGGTCTGTGTAGAGTAGAGAGAGACAGGGTCTGTATAGAGTAGAGAGAGAGACAGGGTCTGTGTAGAGCAGAGAGAGAGACAGGGTCTGTATAGAGTAGAGAGAGAGAGACAGGGTCTGTGTAGAGTAGAGAGAGACAGGGTCTGTATAGAGTAGAGAGAGACAGGGTCTGTGTTGAGTAGAGAGAGAGACAGGGTCTGTGTTGAGTAGAGAGAGAGACAGGGTCTGTGTAGAGTAAAGAGAGAGACAGGGTCTGTGTAGAGTAGAGAGAGAGACAGGGTCTGTGTAGAGTAGAGAGAGAGACAGGGTCTGTTTAGAGTAGAGAGAGAGAGACAGGGTCTGTATAGAGTAGAGAGAGACAGGGTCTGTGTTGAGTAGAGAGAGAGACAGGGTCTGTGTTGAGTAGAGAGAGACAGGGTCTGTGTAGAGTAAAGAGAGAGACAGGGTCTGTGTAGAGTAGAGAGAGAGACAGGGTCTGTGTAGAGTAGAGAGAGAGACAGGGTCTGTGTAGAGTAGAGAGAGAGACAGGGTCTGTGTAGAGTAGAGAGAGACAGGGTCTGTGTAGAGTAGAGAGAGACAGGGTCTGTGTAGAGTAGAGAGAGACAGGGTCTGTGTAGAGTAGAGAGAGAGACGGGGTCTGTGTAGAGTAGAGAGAGAGACAGGGTCTGTGTAGAGTAGAGAGAGAGACAGGGTCTGTGTAGAGTAGAGAGAGAGACGGGGTCTCTGTGTAGAGGTAGAGAGAGAGACAGGGTCTCTGTGTAGAGGTAGAGAAAGAGACAGGGTCTGTCTCTGTGTAGAGGTAGAGAGAGAGACAGGGTCTGTCCCTGTGTAGAGGTAGAGAGAGAGACAGGGTCTGTCTCTGTGTAGAGGTAGAGAAAGAGACAGGGTCTGTCTCTGTGTAGAGGTAGAGAGAGAGACAGGGTCTGTCTCTGTGGATTATCTTGTAATCACAGTGAGCCAGTGACCTGTGTAACTCCACATGGCAGGATAGCCCATGGGAATACACTGAGACACACAGAGGGAGGGAGGGAGGGAGGGAGGGAGGGAGGGAGGGAGGGAGGGAGGGAGGGAGGGAGGGAGGGAGGGAGGGAGGGAGGGATACTCCAAAATACCAGGGCTCACAAACTGTAAGGAGCTCACCTGCTGTCCTGCCTGTGATTCCCCAATGATGAAGCGATCTCCAGGACCGTCGGCCGCTGAGAGGAACAGAGAGAGGGATGAGAAATAGAAGGAGAGAGAGAGGGATAGTGAGAGAAAGAGAGAGAGAGAGAACAGTAATGCCTCTATATCTGAAAACAAGCTGCAAGGGTCAAACTCACACAAAAACAAGCATGAAAAGTTTTTAATCTCTCAAACTACTGAACTCTAAACCCACTAGAACTGGCGTCTCACCTCGCACGGCGTAGCCATCTTTGACTGATGCAGGGAACGGAGGCAGGTTGTCTTTGGCATAGACGTCCTGAGCTAAGACTCGACCCATCCCATCTAGAGTAGGATAGAATAGGATAAAGGAGAGAAAGAGAAACAGAGAGAGGAGAAAAAAGGTTGTAATTTCACACATAGATTTTAGGGGTACACAAAATGTGATATGCATGCTGGTGGGATAAGCTGTGTCCCTCGGCGGTGTCCCTCGGCGGGGGAGGCAGAGTCCCTCGGCGGTGTCCCTCGGCGGGGGAGGCAGAGTCCCTCTATGTTTTGGTTAATGTGCGTGTGTGTGTGTGTTTGTGTGCGCAGTGCAGTGAGGATGGGACAGAGAAGTTATAACCATGCTGTCACAATCTGTTGACAACAGCACAGAGACAGATGATGGTAGGACAAGACAGTGTTGAGTAGCTGTTGTTGAATGTGAAGAGGACAAAAGCCAGTCACACAGAAAGGCCTACATCACATGAAACCTTTGCTATATGTGAGTGACAGAGAAAGGGGTGACACTAACTAGCTCTGACGCTAACGCAGAGGAGCTACTTATTACAGCCTCTCCTACACACACACACACAGGCAAGCAGAGACAAGCACCTCTAGGGAGAGAGTGGGGAGATCACTCTCAGCACATGAAAGGAGAACAAACAGAGCCAGGAATAACACAAAAAAAGAGAGAAAAAAGAGAGAGAGAGACAGAAAGAGAGAGAGAATGAGAGAAAGAAAGACAGAAAGAGAGAGAAAGACAGAAAGAGAGAGAGAAAGACAGAAAGAGAGAGAGAGAAAGACAGAAAGAGAGAGAGAGAAAGACAGAAAGAAAGAGAGAGAGAGAAAGACAGAAAGAGAGAGAGAGAAAGACAGAAAGAAAGAGAGAGAGAGAAAGACAGAAAGAAAGAGAGAGAGAAAGAAAGAAAGAGAGAGAAAGACAGAAAGAGAGAGAGAAAGAAAGAAAGAGAGAGAGAGAAAGAAAGAGAGAGAGAAAGACAGAAAGAGAGCAGAAAATGGAGAGCAATGAATAGAGAGAAAGAAAGAAAGATAGTGTGACAGTGTGTGTGTGTGTGTGTGTGTGTGTGTGTGTGTGTGTGTGTGTGTGTGTGTATGTGTTTTTGGGTTAACTATCCATGTGGGGACCAGAAGGATAGTAAAACAAGAACATTTCAGACAAGTGGGGACATTTTGCCGGTCAGGTTAGGGTTAGAATTAGGGTTAGGTATAAGGTATAAGGTTTTGAATGGGAATCAATCATTTGGTCCCCAAAAATATAGTAAAACAAACATGTGTGTGTGTGTGACACAGAGAGCAAGAGAGCGAGAGAAAGAGAGAGTGGGGGAGGGAGAGGGTGGGTGGGAGAAGAGATAATGAAGAGAGAGAACTAAAGATAGAGGGAGAGAAAGAGAGAAAGAGAGCAGGCTTCTCCTCTGTTGAAGGCTGATTAGAGCAGACTTAATGCTCTAAAATACCACATCTGATGAGCAGCTAAATATAGATCATCCCTTTTACACAAACAGATGAATAGAGAGGTATCTATGGAAACAGAGGAATACACAGATTATACCACAACAGACTCGCCACACCACCGCCAAACTGACTGAGAAGACATCCAAACTGCAGCTGGTTGATAACATCACACAAGTTCCCATGCAAAGCAAGACAACTGAACACACAGCAAAAAAACACACACACACACACACACACACACACACACACACACACACACACACACACACACACACACACACACACACACACACACACACACACACACACACACCTTTGCACAAAACAACGAGACATGTAGACATAGTAAGCCCTCAAAAATAGAAACACAATCTCTATTAGCTAAGAAAGACGTTCCATTAGCAACAAAAGACTCTCTATTAGCTAAGAAAGACTAATAGATAAGAAAGACTATTAGCCAAGAAAGACTATATTAGCTAAGAAAGACTAATAGATAAGAAAGACTATTAGCAAAGAAAGACTATATTAGCTAAGAAAGACTAATAGATAAGAAAGACTATTAGCCAAGAAAGACTATATTAGCTAAGAAAGACTCTCCATTGGCTAAGTCTATTAGCTAAGAAAGTATCTCTATTAGCTAAGAAAGACTATTAGCTAAAACTCTCTATTAGCTAAGAAAGACTATTAGCTAAGACTCTATTAAGTAAGGAAGAATCTCTATTAGCTAAGGAAGACTTTATTAGCTAAGGAAGAATCTATATTAGCTAAGAAAGACTCTCTATTAGCTAAGCAAGTCTCTGTATTAGCTAAGCAAGTCTCTGTATTAGCTAAGCAAGTCTCTGTATTAGCTAAGCAAGTCTCTGTATTAGCTAAGCAAGTCTCTGTATTAGCTAAGAAAGACTCTGTATTAGCTAAGAAAGACTCTGTATTAGCTAAGAAAGACTCTGTATTAGCTAAGAAAGACTCTGTATTAGCTAAGAAAGACTCTGCATTAGCTAAGAACGTCTATTAGCTAAGAAAGACTATTAGCCCACAAAAACTCTCTATTAGATAAAACTCTATTAGCTAAGAAAAATACTCTAATAGCTAATAAATACTCTAAGAAAGACTCTCTATTAGCTAAAGACTCTCTATTAGCTAAGAAACGACTATTAGCTAAGAAAGACTATTAGCTAAGAAAAGACTATTAGCTAAGAAAAGACTATTAGCTAAGAAAAAGGCTATTAGCTAAGAAAAAGACTATTAGCTAAGAAAAATACTATTTGATAAGAAAGACTCTCTATTAGCTAAGAAATACTCTCTATTAGCTAAGAAAGACTCTCCATTAGCTAAGAAAGACTATATTAGCTAAGAAAGACTTTATTAGCTAATAAATACTCTAACTAAGAAAGACTATTAGCTAAAACTCTCTATTAGCGAAGAAAGACTATTAGCTAAGACTCTATTAAGTAAGAAAGACTCTCTATTAGCTAAGGAAGACTTTATTAGCTAAGGAAGAATCTCTATTAGCTAAGAAAGACTCTCTATTAGCTAAGAAAGACTATATTAGCTAAGAAAGACTTTATTAGCTAATAAATACTCTAACTAAGAAATACTATTAGCTAAAACTCTCTATTAGCTAAGAAAGACTATTAGCTAAGACTCTATTAAGTAAGAAAGGCTCTCTATTAGCTAAGGAAGACTTTATTAGCTAAGGAAGAATCTCTATTAGCTAAGAAAGACTCTCTATTAGCTAAGAAAGTCTCTGTATTAGCTAAGAAAGTCTCTGTATTAGCTAAGACAGTCTCTGTATTAGCTAAGAAAGTCTCTGTATTAGCTAAGAAAGTCTCTGTATTAGCTAAGAACGTCTCTGTATTAGCTACAAAAGTATCTGTATTATCTAAGACTGCATTAGCTAAGAAAGACTCCATTAGCTAAGAAAGACTCTATTAGCTAAGAAAGACTCTATTAGCTAAGAAAGACTTTCATCACAACAATATTAGGAGCAACAAAGAGAGGGGCACCATAAAATACCCCCACTACACCCTCACCATTAGAAACTGGGTGGTTCGAGCCCTGAATACTGATTGGCTGACAGCCATGCTATATCAGACCATGACAAAATATTAATTTTTACTGCTCTAGTTACGTTGATTAGCAGTTTATAATAGCAATAAGGCACCTCAGGGCTTGCGATATATAGCCAATATACCACGCTTAACGGCTGTGTCCAGGCACTCCGTTGTGCGTAAGAACAACCCTTAGCCGTGCTATGTTGGCCATATTTAAAAAATATATATATTTTACCTTTATTTAACTAGGCAAGTCAGTTAAGAACAAATTCTTATTTTCAATGATGGCCTAGGAACAGTGGGTTAACTGCCTTGTTCAGGGGCAGAACGACAGATTTTTACCTTGTCGATCTAGCAACCTTTCAGTTCCTAGCCCAACGCTCTAACCACTAGGCTACCTGCCGCCCCTATACCACACCTCCTCGGGCCTAATTACTTAATTAGAGGACAGACAGATGCATGGTGTACACTGGCCCTGTTGAAGACAGACAGATGCATGGTGTACACTGGCACTGTGGAAGACAGACAGATGCATGGTGTACACTGGCACTGTTGAAGACAGACAGATGCATGGTGTACACTGACCCTGTTGAAGACAGACAGATGCATGGTGTACACTGGCCCTGTGGAAGACAGACAGATGCATGGTGTACACTGGCCCTGTTGAAGACAGACAGATGCATGGTGTACACTGGCCCTGTTGAAGACAGACAGATGCATGGTGTACACTGGCCCTGTTGAACAACCCAAAACACAAGCTTCTTTTGGACTTGTTTTATTCATCAGTATTCTTCAATATGTCACCATGAGACACAGTCCGTGTGTGTGTGTGTGTGTGTGTGTGTGTGTGTGTGTGTGTGTGTGTGAGAGAGAGAAAGAGACCTCGGATAGTTTTACAACCAACATAGTGATTCTTACAACACCATTCTGCTACACACACACAGCCTCCACCTTTTCAATTCAGTTTAAAATGTATAGCCAATCTCTTTCATCGCTCTACGGGCCCATCGATCTTTTAGGTGTTCATTTGAACGTTATATTAACCAGCAAGACAAAATAGCACTTTGCAAAGTAACCCGAGTCCACAACTTAACTGCCATCGGAAAGTGTGAACAGCATGTGACCAGCGGTGACAGTACACTATTGCCCATATTTACGTTGGGTTGGTCTCAGAGAGCGTATGGCTCATTGCGATGCACTAGCTCACTGTGTGAGTGATGCTCAACTGTATCCACACACCCTACACCCAACGTTTTCTTTCAGAGACCAGTTAAAGAGTGACAGAAAAGTTGGGAGAAACGGTTTTCAAAGGACAGTGGGTGGGACTCAAACTGCTAGACCACCCCAGGCGACATACAACAACTGTTGATCAGGGTCATACAGTAAGTCTACTGGTGAGGTCAAATTGTCACTTTGAAGACCTTTGGTTTCAAAAAAATGTATTTCACCTTTATTTAACCAGGTAAGCCAGTTGAGAACAAGTTCTCATTTACAACTGCGACCTGGCCGTTAAGTGAATTATTGTATTGTCACCTCCCTGAATGTGTTTTTTTGTTACGTTAGTGAGGTAAGTGTTCCTGTCACAAAGAGTGTTTGTTCCTTCCTGCCCCTTGCTCGCTCAAGCCTGATTGGTTGGCTGCCTCCCGTGTCGGACTGCGTCCCGGCGCCAGGCGGATGTGGCATAAGCAGATGACGGAGAAAGGAACATGACAACACAGGCAACGCTCCCAGAACTGGGTCACTCACACCTCTCATGGCCGACAGAGAGAAAGATAAAGAAAGTGAATGAGAGGGAGAGAGAGAGAAAGCGAGAACTATGTCTCTAAGCACCTGAAGTTGGCCTATGTGAAGTCAAAACCTGGACCCATCAATGTGAGGTCTAGGGGATTTGCCCAAAGGTTTGGATGGTTGGGAGGTGGTTAAGAGGTGTGTGCTGTTCAATAATCATTTACATAAATGTTTACATTACAAACTCCTTCTGAGTTCTTCTAACATGGTGCAGGAACTGGGCATGGACTGAACTGCTAAGGACATCAGGGTGAAACTTCCTCCATAAATGTAGAATACTAATGTAATATGAGGAGGAGCATAGTGGGTGGGTGTTGCTAGCAAATCAAAAGAGAACTATGGCGCTCTCCCAGAAGCTTGTCTGGGGCGTAAACCCGCCAATTCACACAAACAAAAAGGTGTAATGGGTTCGCACTCCCAAAAACTTTGCATAAAGGTTACTTCATTATTCCATTTTTGGGAATATTTTCACTGCATCTGGGATAGAATACACAGACATTTCAGCTTCAGAGCCTTCTTCAGTGTTCTTTTTAATTCAAAACAGCATTTGTAAAGAACAATGGATGAGCAGCCAGGGTGATGCTAGAAGCCAGGTCATGCAACAGATTCAATAGCAATGGACTAGTAACAGTAGCAGCCCATGGGCCAGGCCTGAGGTCTTCTATCGCCCCTTAGCGGTCAGGAGGTGAACTGACCAGGTGGAGTGAAGAGACAGGACACTGGAGCCCCTCCTGTGCCCCCTGGTTGTGTATCCCCAAGACACCCAACAGAGACCATGTCTGCCACGGCCTGGGCAGTGGGCAATCGGGGCAGGCAGTGGGGTGGTGTTGTTGTTTTTTTCACTGGGGCGGTGAAGTTATATAGTTTTTTTTCCAGTGGGGCGGTGTTTTATTCTCTCAATGGGTGGTGTTTCTTATCATTTTTTTCAGTGGGGTGGTGTTTTTTTGCATTTTTTTACAGTGGGGCGGTGTTTTTTTCTCTCAGTGGGGTGGTGTTGTTCTTTTTTTCAGTGGGGCAGTGTTTTTTTCTCTCAGTGGGGTGGTGTTGTTCTTTTTTTCAGTGGGGCAGTGTTGTTCTTTTTTTCAGTGGGGCAGTGTTGTTTTTTTTCAGTGGGGCAGTGTTGTTTTTTTTCAGTGGGGCAGTGTTGTTTTTTTTCAGTGGGGCAGTGTTGTTTTTTTTCAGTGGGGCAGTGTTGTTTTTTTTCAGTGGGGCAGTGTTGTTTTTTTTCAGTGGGGCAGTGTTGTTTTTTTTCAGTGGGGCAGTGTTGTTTTTTTTCAGTGGGGCAGTGTTGTTTTTTTCCAGTGGGGCAGTGTTGTTTTTTTTCAGTGGGGCAGTGTTCTTTTTTTCAGTGGGGCAGTGTTCTTTTTTTCAGTGGGGTGGTATTGTTTTTGTGTTTTGTTTTCAGTGGGGTGGTGTTGTTTTTGTGTTTTGTTTTCAGTGGGGTGGTATTGTTTTTGTGTTTTGTGTTTTGTTTTCAGTGGGGTGGGGTTGTTTTTGTGTTTTGTGTTTTGTTTTCAGTGGGGTGGTGTTGTTTTTGTGTTTTGTGTTTTGTTTTCAGTGGGGTGGTGTTGTTTTTGTGTTTTGTGTTTTGTTTTCAGTGGGGTGGTGTTGTTTTTGTGTTTTGTTTTCAGTGGGGTGGTGTTGTTTTTGTGTTTTGTGTTTTGTTTTCAGTGGGGTGTTGTTGTTTTTGTGTTTTGTGTTTTGTTTTCAGTGGGGTGGTATTGTTTTTGTGTTTTGTGTTTTGTTTTCAGTGGGGTGGGGTTGTTTTTGTGTTTTGTGTTTTGTTTTCAGTAGGGTGGTATTGTTTTTGTGTTTTGTTTTCAGTGGGGTGGTATTGTTTTTGTGTTTTGTGTTTTGTTTTCAGTGGGGTGGTGTTGTTTTTGTGTTTTGTGTTTTGTTTTCAGTGGGGTGGGGTTGTTTTTGTGTTTTGTTTTTTCAGTGGGGTGGTGTTGTTTTTGTGTTTTGTGTTTTGTTTTCAGTGGGGTGGGGTTGTTTTTGTGTTTTGTTTTCAGTGGGGTGGTGTTGTTTTTGTGTTTTGTGTTTGGTTTTCAGTGGGGTGGTGTTGTTTTTGTGTTTTGTTTTCAGTGGGGTGGTGTTGTTTTTGTGTTTTGTGTTTTGTTTTCAGTGGGGTGGGGTTGTTTTTGTGTTTTGTTTTTTCAGTGGGGTGGTGTTGTTTTTGTGTTTTGTGTTTTGTTTTCAGTGGGGTGGGGTTGTTTTTGTGTTTTGTTTTCAGTGGGGTGGTGTTGTTTTTGTGTTTTGTGTTTGGTTTTCAGTGGGGTGGTGTTGTTTTTGTGTTTTGTTTTCAGTGGGGTGGTATTGTTTTTGTGTTTTGTGTTTTGTTTTCAGTGGGGTGTTGTTGTTTTTGTGTTTTGTGTTTTGTTTTCAGTGGGGTGGGGTTGTTTTTGTGTTTTGTGTTTTGTTTTCAGTGGGGTGGGGTTGTTTTTGTGTTTTGTGTTTTGTTTTCAGTGGGGTGGGGTTGTTTTTGTGTTTTGTTTTCAGTGGGGTGTTGTTGTTTTTGTGTTTTGTGTTTTGTTTTCAGTGGGGTGGTATTGTTTTTGTGTTTTGTGTTTTGTTTTCAGTGGGGTGGGGTTGTTTTTGTGTTTTGTGTTTTGTTTTCAGTGGGGTGGGGTTGTTTTTGTGTTTTGTTTTCAGTGGGGTGGTGGTGTTTTTTTGCTTTGTTTTCAGTAGGGTGGTGGTGTCGAGTTGGAGAGGAGGGAGGCATGGCATCACCCATGACGTCACCAATGACATCACTGACCTGTGTGATGCCAGGGTGGCAGGGAGGAGGCATTAACATGATTGGCACCCAGGACCCCAGCCAAGCCCCCGGCTCTCCTCTCCTACTTTGGCGCTCCTCTTGTGGCTGTGGCAGAGATAAAGTAAGGGGGCTTTTTACAGTCCGCGCCACTCAGGGGCCAAACGGGCTTAACGGAGTCTGCTCCACCGAGGTCTGCCGGGGGCTACGCAGGTTATGGTCTGTTGTTGTTGATTATACACATTCTACATTTCCTCAACCACCCCCAATACAGTGCCTTTGGAAAGTATTCAGACCCTTTGACTTTTTCCACTTTTTGTTACTTTACAGCCATATTCTAAAATTGACTAAATTGTTTTTTTTCCCTCATCAATCATACAATACCCCATAATGACAAAGCAAAAACAGGTTTTTAGAAACATAGCTAATTTATAAAACATAAAAAACTGAAATATAACATTTACATAAGTATTCATACCCTTTACTCAAGTACTTTGTTGAAGCACCTTTGACAGCATCGAGTCTTCTTGAGAACGACGCTACAAGCTTGGCACACCTGTGTTTGGAGAGTTTCTCCCATTCTTCTCTGCAGATCCTCTCAAGCTCTGTGAGGTTGGATGGGGAGCGTTGCCGCACAGCTATTTTCAGGTCTCTCCAGAGATGTTCGATCGGGTTCAAGTCCAGGTTCTGGCTGGGCCTCTCAAGGATATTCAGAGACTTGTCCTGAAGCCACGCCTGCGTTGTCTAGGCTGTGTGCTTAGGGTCGTTGTCCTGTTGGAAGGTGAACCTTCGCCCCAGTCTGAGGTCCTGAGCACTCTGGAGGAGGTTTTCATCAAGGCTCTCTCTGTACATTGCTCCTTTCATCTTTCCCTCGATCCTGACTAGTCTCCCAGTTCATGCTGCTGAAAAACATCCCCACAGCATGATGCTGCCACCACCATGCTTCACCATAGGGATGGTGCCAGGTCTCTACCAGATGTGACGTTTAGCATCCAGGCCAAAGAGTTCAATCTTGATTTCATCAGACCAGAGGGTCTTTAGGTGCCTTTTGGCAAACTCCAAGCGGGCTGTCATTTACTGAGGAGTGGCTTCTGTCTGGCCACTCTACCATAAAGACCTGGTTGGTGGAGTGCTGCAGTGATGGTTGTCCTTCTGGAAGGTTCTCCCATCTCCAAAGAGGAACTCTAGAGCTCTGTCAGAGTGACCATCAGGTTCTTGGTCACCTCCCTGACCAAGGGGCTTCTCCCCCGATTGCTCAGTTTGGCCGGGTGGCCAGCTCTAGGAAGAGTCTTGGTGGTTCCAAACTTCTTAAATTTAAGAATAACAGAGGCCACTGTGTTCTTGGGGACCTCCAACGCTGCAGAAATGTTTTGGCACCCTTCCCCAGATCTGTGCCTCGACACAATTCTGTCTCGGAGCTCTACAGACAATTCCTTCAACCTCATGGCTTGGTCTTTGATCTGACATGCACTGTCAACTGTGAGACCTTATATAGACAGGTGTGTGCCCTTTCAAATCATGTCCAATCAATTGGATTTACCACAGGTGGACTCCAATCAAGTTGTAGAAACATCTCAAGGATGACCAATGGAAACAAGATGCACCTGAACTCAATTTTGAGTCTCATAGCAAAGGGTCTGAATAATTATGTAAATAAGGTATCTGCTTTTTATTTTTAATACATTTGCGTTTGTCATTTTGGGGTATTGTGTGTAGATTGCTGAGATGATTTATTTATTTAATACAATTTAGAATAAGGCTGTAACTCAACAAAATGTGGAAAAAGTCAAGGGGTCTGAATACTTTCCGAAGGCACAAGCCAGCCATACTGTAGCACTGTACACCCCCTTCCATTGACACAGAACAGAACACATAGACACAGGACAGAACACATAGACACAGGACAGAACACATAGACACAGAACAGAAGCCACAGACACATAGACACAGAACAGAACACATAGACACAGAACAGAACACATAGATACAGAACAGAACACATAGACACAGGACAGAACACATAGACACAGGACAGAACACATAGACACAGGACAGAACACATAGACACAGAACAGAAGCCACAGACACATAGACACAGAACAGAACACATAGACACAGAACAGAAGCCACAGACACAGAACAGAAGCCACAGACACAGAACAGAAGCCATAAATATACCCAACAGTAACACACTGGAGGCAGCAAGGGGAATTTGGCCATGATAGTCATTCAATATGCAAAGGACAAGACACTGCTCTCAGTCAGTGTTGGCAGAGAAAAGAACAAGATGGATGGAGACAGAAATACATTATGGACCTGGTTATCATTCTGGACTTATGTATGGGTGATAATGTTCCCTCTTCTAGAGAGCCATGATACTGTTATGTATGATAATGTTCCCTATTCTAGAGAGCCATGATAATGTTATGTATGATAATGTTCCCTATTCTAGAGAGCCATGATACTGTTATGTATGATAATGTTCCCTATTCTAGAGAGCCATGATCATGTTATGTATGATAATGTTCCCTCTTCTAGAGAGCCATGATAATGTTATGTATGATAATGTTCCCTATTCTAGAGAGCCATGATACTGTTATGTATGATAATGTTCCCTATTCTAGAGAGCCATGATAATGTTATGTATGATAATGGTCCCTATTCTAGAGAACCATGATAATGTTATGTATGATAATGTTCCCTATTCTAGAGAGCCATGATAATATTATGTATGATAATGTTCCCTCTTCTAGAGAGCCATGATACTGTTATGTATGATAATGTTCCCTATTCTAGAGAGCCATGATAATGTTATGTATGATAATGTTCCCTATTCTAGAGAGCCATGATACTGTTATGTATGATAATGTTCCCTATTCTAGAGAGCCATGATCATGTTATGTATGATAATGTTCCCTCTTCTAGAGAGCCATGATAATGTTATGTATGATAATGTTCCCTATTCTAGAGAGCCATGATACTGTTATGTATGATAATGTTCCCTATTCTAGAGAGCCATGATAATGTTAAGTATGATAATGGTCCCTATTCTAGAGAGCCATGATAATGTTATGTATGATAATGTTCCCTATTCTAGAGAGCCATGATAATATTATGTATGATAATGTTCCCTCTTCTAGAGAGCCATGATACTGTTATGTATGATAATGTTCCCTATTCTAGAGAGCCATGATAATGTTATGTATGATAATGTTCCCTATTCTAGAGAGCCATGATAATGTTATGTATGATAATGTTCCCTATTCTAGAGAGCCATGATAATATTATGTATGATAATGTTCCCTCTTCTAGAGAGCCATGATACTGTTATGTATGATAATGTTCCCTCTTCTAGAAAGCCATGATAATGTTATGTATGATAATGTTCCCTCTTCTAGAGAGCCATGATAATGTTATGTATGATAATGTTCCCTCTTCTAGAGAGCCATGATAATGTTATGTATGATACTGTTCCCTCTTCTAGAGAGCCATGATCATGTTATGTATGATAATGTTCCCTCTTCTAGAAAGCAATTTTTTTTAAATTGAACCTTTATTAAACTAGGCAAGTCAGTTAAGAACACATTCTTATTTACACTGACGGCCTAAGAACAGTGGGTTAACTGCCTTGTTCAGGGGCAGAACGACAGATTTCTTCCTTGTCAGCTCGGGATTTGATCTAGCAACCTTTTGGTTACTAGTCCAATGCTCTAACCACTAGGCTAATGCTATCTGAAGCTAGTTTACAGTCTGGGTCTGGGGGACTCCCTTGCCCAAAGGTTTGGATGGTTCGGTGGTGTGTGCTGTTAATTGGCTAGCTACGCAACAATCAAGAGTCGTGTGCAATCAATAAACAATCATCAAGCCAACAAGAGATGAAAACAGGCAGGTAGGCGGGGACTCAGACAGACCGATAGACAGGGTGGAATGGAGAGCATCTGGGTCAGGTGGAACAGCTGTAGGAACAGAAACATCATGGGCTCACCACGCATATGAGACAGACAGACAGTACTACAGACAGACAGACAGCACTACAGACTGATAGACAGACAGACAGACAGACAGACAGACAGACAGACAGACAGACAGACAGACAGACAGACAGACAGACAGACAGACAGACAGACAGACAGACAGACAGACAGACAGACAGAACTACAGACTGATAGACAGACATACAGACTGATAGACAGACAGACAGACAGACAGACAGACAGACAGACAGACAGACAGACAGACAGACAGACAGACAGACAGACAGTACGACAGACAGACAGACAGACAGACAGACAGACAGACAGACAGACAGACAGACAGACAGACAGTACTACAGACAGTACTACAGACAGTACTACAGACAGACAGACAGACAGACAGACAGACAGACAGACAGACAGACAGACAGACAGACAGACAGACAGACAGTACTACAGACAGTACTACAGACAGTACTACAGACAGTACTACAGACAGACAGACAGTACTACAGACAGTACTACAGACAGACAGACAGACAGTACTACAGACAGACAGACAGACAGACAGACAGACAGACAGACAGACAGACAGACAGACAGACAGACAGACAGTACTACAGACAGTACTACAGACAGTACTACAGACAGTACTACAGACTGATAGACAGACTGATAGACAGACATACAGAACTTCAGACTTATAGACAGACATACAGACAGACACACAGTACTACAGACAGAGACAGACAGACAGTACTACAGACAGTACTACAGACAGTACTACAGACTGATAGACAGACATACAGAACTTCAGACTTATAGACAGACATACAGACAGACACACAGTACTACAGACAGAGACAGACAAACAGTACTACAAACAGACAGACAGACAGACAGTACTACAGACATACAGACATACAGTACTACAGACAGAGAGACAGACAGTGCTACAGACAGTACTACAGACAGAGTACTACAGACAGTAGTGAACTACAGACAGTAGTGAAGGCCCAGTGTGCAGTATGACTGATGTTAGGGGTTGAAAGGAAGGCGTGTCCAGTGACGCGGGTATGACTGAGCTTTCTGTCCGTCTGTTTGTCTGTCTGCCTGTCCCTCCGTCTGTCTGTCAGTCAGTCTATCTTTCTGACCCACCTCTGTAGTTGATGATCTCAGTGCCGGTCCTCCGTTCTTTTCTCCATTTAGATGCCGTGTGTCCTCCGTTCTTTTCTCCATTTAGATGCCGTGTGTCCTCCGTTCTTTCTCCATTTAGATGCCGTGTGTCCTCCGTTCTTTTCCCATTTAGATGCCGTGTGTCCCTCCGTTCTTTTCTCCATTTAGATGCCGTGTGTCCTCCGTCTCTTTTCTCCATTTAGATGCCGTGTGTCCCTCCGTTCTTTTCTCCATTAGATGCCGTGTGTCCTCCGTTCTTTTCTCCATTTAGATGCGTGTGTCCTCCGTTCTTTTCTCCATTAGATGCCGTGTGTCCTCCGTTCTTTTCTCCATTTAGATGCCGTGTGTCCTCCGTTCTTTTCTCCATTTAGATGCCGTGTGTCCTCCGTTCTTTTCTCCATTTAGATGCCGTGTGTCCTCCGTTCTTTTCTCCTTTAGATGCCGTGTGTCCTCCGTTCTTTTCTCCATTTAATGCCGTGTGTCCTCCGTTCTTTTCTCCATTTAGTTGCCGTGTGTCCTCCGTTCTTTTCTCCATTTAGATGCCGTGTGTCCTCCGTTCTTTTCTCATTTAGATGCCGTGTGTCCTCCGTTCTTTTCTCCATTTAGATCCGTGTGTCCTCCGTCCTTTCTCCATTTAGATGCCGTGTGTCCTCCGTTCTTTTCTCCATTTAGATGCCGTGTGTCCTCCGTTCTTTTCTCCATTTAGATGCCGTGTGTCCTCCGTTCTTTTCTCCATTTAATGCCGTGTGTCCTCCGTTCTTTTCTCCATTTAGATGCCGTGTGTCCTCCGTTCTTTTCTCCATTTAGATGCCGTGTGTCCTCCGTTCTTTTCTCCATTTAGATGCCGTGTGTCCTCCGTTCTTTTCTCCATTTAGATGCGTGTTTCCCCGTTCTTTCTCCTTTAGATGCCGTGTGTCCTCCGTTCTTTTCTCCATTTAGATGCCGTGTGTCCTCCGTTCTTTTCTCCATTTAGATGCCGTGTGTCCTCCGTTCTTTTCTCCATTTAGATGCCGTGTGTCCTCCGTTCTTTTCTCCATTTAGATGCCGTGTAATCCTGTTTCTGACTGTGTTGGTGTGTCAGTAGTGCTGGTCCTTTTTGATTTGTGGTTGGTTAGTTGGTTGTTTGATCTTGGTCATACTGTATGTACTGCAGTAGAGAGGATCTCATACTGTCTGTTGCACCAGACCCTAGCTAGCCCATGTGCCACTGTCCCCCTAGGCCAGGGGCTTGGGTGTCAGAGGTTCCAGCTAGGGGTTCCTACATACTTTGGGGCGGCAAGTAGCCTAGTGGTTAGAGCGTTGGACTAGTAACCGAAAGGTTGCTAGATCGAATCCCTGAGCTGACAAGGTAAAAAAATATGTTGTTCTTCCTCTGAACAAGGCAGTTAACCCACTGTTCCTAGGCCATCATTGAAAATAAGAATTTGTTCTTAACTGACTTGCCTAGTTTAATAAAGGTAAATAAATAAATAATACTGCAGTGTTATATGCACCTGGGGGGACAGTGGCATATGGATTAGGACAGCCTTACTACTGAGATGTGAAGTGAATTACACCTCCAAAACCAACTGTAAGCCAAGCCTGAAACCCTAGGACCTAACCCCACCCTTACCATCCCCACCTCCCTTCCTCCTACCCCATACACATGCTCTGCTCGGCCACACTAAAGCACTATCCTTGGCTTGAGATCCTCATCTTATCTATTATTCATTGCCATTCATGTTCTGAAGATTGTTTGATTGTGGTTGTCTTTATGTTCTGCATTAGTAGCTGGATGTGTAGATGGCCATTCCAATCTGTTGGAGCCAGTGTGTGGAATGATTTGATCCTATTGTGGTTTCACCTCAACCATGTCTTTCTCTCTTATTTCTTCTTTCTCTATCTCTATCTGTCTGTAGGTTCAGTCACGGTGTGGCAGCAAAGAGAACATCCTGAGAGCTAGTAAGTTATTTTATTGAGAGTTTTCTCTGTAGCTGTGTGAGAGAGGGAGTGAGAGTGTGTGTGTACGCTCACATGCGTGTTTGTGTGAATGTGAAAGGCGACTATTCTCTACGTCACACTCCTCCTGTCTTTCTCTCTCTCTCTCTCTGTCCATCAGGTCACAGTGCAGTGGACATCACCAAGGTGGCCCGCCGGCACCGCATGTCTCCCTTCCCCCTCACCTCCATGGATAAGGCCTTCATCACTGTACTGGAGATGACCCCTGTGCT